>NW_024884833.1:1365931-1395722 GCF_019232065.1 Centrocercus urophasianus
CTATTCTATTCTATTCTATTCTATTCTATTCTATTCTATTCTATTCTGTGAAACAGTCTCTTTTTAATTCCTTCTCCTGAAACCACAGAATTGAAAGAGATAAATAGATAAAGAAATAAATAGATAAAGTTTGAAAGGAAACATCACTAATGTACACATTCTGCTCAGTACACTAAGATCATGCTAGGAATGCTACAGTAGTAAAATCTGCAAAAACACCAGATCCACATTTCTCTGGGAACTTGTCAGAACCATTCCATACCGAAATAAAACACTGCATATGCTTTAATCTAGCAGTGTGAGACTTCAGCTTGCATTATTTTTTATTTTAGCTTCTGAGCACAATTTCAACTCAGGCAAATACAAAAACCTCTGGATCTGAAGACAAAAAATACAACTCTTGGGAAACGGTTTTCAATTTCCCTCTCATGGGAGCAGTCACAAAGTCAGACAGTGACTGAAGAACCAATGAAAAAACTGCATCTAAAATACCTTGAAATAAAATTCCTTGAAATCAAATAATTTATAAGAACATACATACAAATATAAAACGGAATGGGAGAGCTGAAATTTGCCCACTTTCTCACTTTCACAGATGAGAAAGGGAATATTTCCCTCATGTATAAAATCTCTCCTCAGTGGGAAAATAATTTTAATGAAAAATTATGACAAGTAAAATTAAAAATTCTGGGCAGAAGATGAATTGTAAATTAATCAACTAATTTCAGTCCTACTTACAAAAAGTACTGAAATGTTTGTGCAAGAAATCATTATTGAAATGATATTACAGGATTAATTCTCACAGGTGAAAATAAGGCCACTTTTCAATCTGCTTTAGTGCTTGAACCATTCAGGTTCACTTTACTCTTGGAACAATTAAGGAACGTCTTTCTTCTTTCTTATGAAAAAAGGAATTGGGTCAAGCACTTGACAAGATAATAGATTTCCTTTGGTAAACATCACATTTCCTGGGATGAAAGAGAGAGGATAAAATAAATACTGTAACTAAAAACAATGACACTAAAATATATAAAGTATCCAAAGAGGAAAATATAGATGACATGAATTTTCTGATGGAAAAAAACAACAGGAAACCTAATATACAAGCTAAGAACCAGTGTATTATGTTCATATATGTACTTTAAGTGTGTATTTATACATTAAACATATATATTTATATAAGTGTATATGTATGCATATAAAAAAGAAGCTAGCCAATGGTTATTTCAATGACAAGTGTAAAATATAACAATAAATGAGTTTTAAGTAAAAGATTTCTCAGTTTGTTTCTTTGCATTTGGCACTAAAAGCAGAAAATGAAATGGAATGAGATAAGAAACCTAGCCTATGAAACACTCATTTGTGTTCCAAATTTTGTCCCACAGATCATAGAATAAGTAAAGTTGTAAGAACGCCTTTTAAGATTCATTCAACACCATTCAAGCAGTGTTACCTAGAGCAGGCAGCCCAGGGCCATTCGAGATAGCTTTTGAAGATCTCCAAAAAAAAAAAAAAAAAAAAAAAAAGAGATTCCACTAGCTTTTCGGGATTATGATGTTCAGTCAGCCTCATGGTGTTTCCTTATGTTTAGATAGAACTTCCTGTCTTTCCATTTATGCCTATTACCTCTTGTTCTGGCTCTGCGCACCATTGATAAGATCCTAGTTTCATCCTCCCTGCACCTTCTCTGTTTATATAAATTGGTAAGATCCCCTCTGAGCCTTCTCTTCTGTAGGTTGCTTAGTTCCAGCTTTTTCTGCTTGTCTTCAGTTGACAGATACTTCGATCCCTTCATCATCTTATAGGTTTTATTGGACTCTTTCCAGCATCCATTTCTCTTTATTGCTGAGGAATCTTCAAGTGGACATAGTACTGAAGGTACAGCCTCATGAGTTCTCAATAAGGGTGAAGGATCAACTCCCTCTATCTGCTGACAATGGTTTGCCCAGCATAGTCCAGAATACATTGACATTCTTAGTGAAAAAGGCACACCGCTTTTTCATGTTCAACTTTACATGCCAGAACCATAAGATGCATCTCTGCCAAGTTGTTTTACAGCTGAGTGGCCTCCAGCACATACTGGTGCCTGAGGTTTTTCTTCCTCAGGTGCATTTCTTGTTGAACTTCACAAAGTTATTGTCAGACCATTTATGTGATCTATCAAGGTCCCTCTGTTTGTAAGCACAAATCCCTAGGATATCAGCCATTCTTTCCTGTTTTATAGATTTGCTAAGGGAATACTCTGCCCTATCATCCAGATTATTCATGAAGATATTAAACAGAATTGAACACAGAATCAAACCTGGAATACACTGTTAATTACAGGCCTCTGATGTGATTTCACCAACCCAACTGGAATCAATCAGAGTAATAACTTTATCAGGATGCAGTTGTTACTGATGTCAATCAATACCTTAAATAACCCGTGGGAGAAGCAAATTGTTAGGTGCCCTGACATCAGCTTTAATATTCTGCCATGAATTTTATTCCAAGAATTCCCCTTAAGTTAAAGATGAAGCATATCTACTCAGATTGACACAAAAACAACTACATTGCTCCACCACCATCCTGGATAGGCAGCAGCTTCTATATAAGGACTGCATAAGATCTGAGAAGAAGACAGAAATCTTATCAACACCCTGTGTCTCTAACAGTTCTGAGTCTATTAAACTTTTCTGAAGTCTATATGACAACATTATGTAGAAGATTTTCTTCTCTTTTTATACTTACATGCACAAACTCTTGTATACTGTAAAGAAAGGTCTTACTAATTAGTGCTACCATGACTCAGACAAAGAGAAAGGTGAAAAAAAAGCGAGAGCTACTCCAGAACTTCCAGGAGCCATCCAGTTTACCGCTGGAGATGTGTACTCTTTATCATATTTTGTACTTCATTTCTTACTGCATGACGAATCTGTGCAGCTGACTCATTAAAATACATTCTGAATGTATACCTACATTCATTGCAGGAGCCAGTAAGACAGTAGAACAGGGTAAGAAATCTGTGGGAATTCTGGTTTGAGTTACAATTTCTCTTATTGTGCATGGGGTGCACCAGCATGCAGAAGACTGCTGTCCAAGTGAAAGGCATATTCAAGATCAGCTGATATTTGAGCTAAAGTCTGGGAAAAACTTAAATGTTGACTTAAAATACTATGTAGACAAGTCATCATATGCAAACATAGAACAATATTACACAGTTTGTGGACAGAATATAGAAATGATATTTTAGTATTCCGTGGAAGCTCTTTAAGAAAAGGAACAGTTACAGACGATGAGAGAGAAAGTAATAAAGAAGTTGAGAAGCATGACTTCAGAATTCTATATCTATATTGATTCAGAATTCTATAGTGAGAGAAGTATCACACTTTTTAGGTCTTTCAGCTATGCTATGGAGCACAGACATCCCAAATAGTTATGTTAAGTCAGATTTTTTATTCTCTAGAGTCAAAACTTCTTGACTAAAGGGAAAATTTCAGTGGTTATTCAGCCTAAGATCACATAAAGTATGAGAAATACTCAGATTGTTTTTCATGGGAAATAAAATCAACATGAAGGAGGAAGGGAGGAAGATTTGTTTGCAGATTTTGTTGCCTGCATCAACATTTACTTACTTTTAATTTTGGAAATATTTGTTTGAACATGTTACTTGTTGATCCTACAACAGATCCAACAGTTTACACTGTTTGATTCGCTGTCATTCTATGAAATAGTAATTTTGCACTATTTTATAATGATGAAGATGTGTGCTTATAGGCAAGTAAATTCATTGCCTGTCAAAACAGCCGTCTAACAAATACATTAATCTCTTTTTTACACACATCAAAAAGAAGGCAGTCAAAATAAAGACCATACTAGAATAACATAAGCCACTGTAGATATCATCAACAGTTTATTTAATACACTTTTCTGTCTTTTGAAAAAAAAAAATCCAAGTATGTAATTAAATATTTGAACTCTATGATAATTCTGTAGGCATATATAATTATAACATTTGCCATAATAGGACAGAACTATTTACATTTCCTTTGATAAAATTCTTCCAAAAAGCTGAAACAGAAAAGTAAATATATAACTTTCACTTCAGTAATAATTTATTTAGGAGAACAACCCACATATTTTCAGCATACAATTTGCCTTTCAGACATTTTGCAATTTGCTCCTAGCAATTATGAGATTAAAATCACCACATAAACTATTCTTGCTTAAATACATCAATTTTTTAATCAGAAAAATATTATGACCAGCTAAGTCCCTTGATGGCACTGGGGAAACAGGCCAGTGCTGGTGGTATTCCACAAGAGAAGCATGTGTAAGAGCAAGGTTTTAATGAAAACTCCAGCATTCTCAGTCGTGAGGTTTGTACATAGCCTACATAGGTAAGAGTATATACCCTCTGTAAAAGAATGCTGATAGTGTTAATTAATTCATTGCATTGTTTCTCTAGCCCTCAGACTTCATTATCTAGGGTTTCTAGACAGTAACATTCTGTTTCCCATTTGATAGCTTCCAGACTTCACAGCTACAATCAACATAGTTCTCCTTCACAGGGAGTGTAGGAAAAGCTCCTCTGCAATTTTCTCCCCAGGTCAGTGATTAAGTTATGATCAACATCAATATTTGAAATGACAGCTGGCAATAGAACAAATACTCTTTATCAGTATTAATTTTCAGTAGATGCAATACTATCTTGTACAAGAACAAAACTAAAGGGGATAAAAAACCAACAAACAAAAAAATGAACAAACCAAAAACAAAACACAAAAAACCTACATAATCCACAAACATTAATAAGCACCACTTGGAAATAGCCAATTATCAAGATAAGCACTTGATGAAAAGGGAAAAGCAAACTTTTTATGGATAAAATGGAATAAAAAGAGTTCAAACAGAAGTTGAGAATATATAAAATATTTGCAAATACTCTTTTGAAGTGTGAAATTTTGGGACAACTTTGATCAATTTGATAAACATTTTACTTGTATGGAGCAGATTTACGAAGTTTTACAGTTGTCATTGAAATATAATTATTATGTGTGATCTGTAGATTATTGAGTGTGTAAGATTAGTCTACAATTTTTGCAGCTTTTTTTGTGTGCTTACTTTGAAGTATCATAATATCTGATGAAGACGACTTGTAGTGATGGCATGTTGGTTTGTCTTCTGAGCCAGCAATGACAATGATCTAGCTTATGAACTCAGAAATACGAACTATATGTTTGTCTTCTTCTAGCCTTTAGGTTACGTTTTGTTTTCTTTTGCTATCTACATGGGAATGTGTGTGTTTATAAAGTGTTTATCATGACTGAAGATCAACCTCATTTACATCCTTTAGACAGTATTAGACTTTAAGGCCAAATTGGATTCTCAAAGACCAGAGGTACAGCAATCTTCATACATTTTTGAACAATTTATTTCAGTGGAAAAAATGTAACATTTTGTTCTTTGTCTCCACAGATGAGAATAGAGGTACGCCTAGGCTATTTTAACTTAAAAGATTTGAATTCTAAATCCAATAATAAATTTGAATATATAAGGAACTATTTTTATTGGCAAATAAAGGTTGCTTGCTTTTTTCCTCTATAATAATAAAGACTAATGCTAACAGAAGCATGCTGAATGCATTTTGGGTTCAAAGCATCCTATTTATAGTGTAGATGCAAAATGATCTCTTTTCATTACAATGTCTCATTTGCAGGTTATCATTCTAGTCTTTGAAAACTGTACAGCATATGTTTCCTACCATCTTGACTCATTACATTAGTGATAGAAAAATATTCTGCATTCTACTCTGGTAGAATCATAAGTGGAGTTGGAAGACAGAACAAGCTTGTTTAAAACATACAGGATAGTGTAAAGAGACAGTACAATTATTTGAATGTCAGTATAACTACATTATTCAAATGCTTCAGGTTTTGAGCAAAATAACATTCCAAATACTTCCAGTCAATAGCAAAGCATTAGTATCTTCTTCCTTAAAAGTAAAATGAAATAAAATAAGGGAAATGGGGGGAAAAAAACACAAAATGGAATAAAAATTGACACAGATTTTAAAGACATTCTTTGGGTGTAGATAAATCTTATATCCTATCAATCTTTCACTTCATCACGTACGGTGACAGAGTGAAAAAAGTACCATTAGTTCACACCTGTGAAACTGCTTCTAAAGATATTCTTTGGCAGTGCAACAATTGATACAATTTGATTGTATTCATTTACCAATTTTATCCTGTGCTATTATCAAAGTTTGATTGTCTGAGAATGCTAAATTTTAAAGTATCAAAATGCAAGGTAATTTCAGAGAATAATTTCTTGCACAGGTTATATAGCGTTATATAGATATATATGATAAAGACACCAATGACAATATAAATTACAAAGATACAGATGATGGTATAGATGATGTAGATACAGAAATTGATATAGATTATATAGGTACAGATATAGATCTTAATTATTATTGAAGAATGATTCCATTATCGCTGATACGCCAGCTTATAGATCAGCAAATTTGCTTTCAAAACAAAACAAAAAAAAAAAAAACCACAGACTTTTAAGAATAGTAATTTAAGATCATCCTGCTTATATGTTTGGAGAAAAGGCTCGTATTCACATTTGAAGCAAAAAGGACCCTATGATTTCTATTAAATTTTCTGTCCCTTTCTTAACCAGTGATGGTTTTATTTAGTTTCTAAGACTACTAGTCTGTTACATTACACTTTGTATGTATTTATCAGTATCTCATTTTTACCTCAATTTCATATAGAATGGGAGAACAAGGCAGTGGGATAAAAAATACAAACTTCAGGTGGAAATTTTCTCTTGCTTGTAAGATTCTGGGAAATTGTTTGCACGCTTTGCAAATACTATTATGTTCAAAAGTCTATATCTAGTGTTTTCCTTTAATAAGGGGTAATTTCACATCTCAACAGCTTTTCTTAACTTTAATGATTTCAAGATATTTGTCATAGAAATATTTTTCCTGTGTGAGGAAAACATGAATTAGAGCTAGTTTTGTTAAAATCCATTAACTTTAATTGAACTAATCCATATATAGTCAAATCTTTTTGTCAATATTTTTTTCATTTTGTTTTGGCTCATGCTGGATGCACAGAATAGCAAAATCCAAATAAATCAATACTGACATTAAAGGGAACCCTCTAAAGCCAGCCATCTAAATAAATCTTGCATACCACAACTTTTAACCACCTTGCACTGGTCGTATAAAATGTACTCAAGCTGAAGGTAGTCTGCGAAGTAATTGTGAAGTCCACAGAAGTCAGTGGAAAAAGACCTTGATAAACTTTTTTGTTTTTACACTAGTACCACCTTCTTAATGTGGAAATTAGGCTAAGAACAATGCAAGATAGTAGAAGACAGTATAACAATGTCTTTGCACATCTTTTTTGAATAGAGAATTCTTTATTGACAATTAACATTCTATATTAACATGTATTTCATAAGAATGGCTAATCGACTGTGTTTCCTTAGTAACAAAGCAATCCTAGGGATAGAGCTCTCTTTCAAAGCAAGCAAACAGAGTAAGACTCCTTTCTATTTCCTTGACTGGATTTTCATGCCATGCCACTTGCAGCCTAACTCAAAATATGTAACTTTAATCTAAAACTTTTTCATAGTTTTTGAAAACATTTTGGAACACTGTAGTGTCACAACTGACAAATAAGGGATATAATTCTTTGACTTGAATTACGATTAGACAATAGTCTGTTTTCTCAATGTAATGACACATTTGTAAAGTACATACAGGAATTCCTTAGGTGTGCAAAGTGTGATAATTTCACTGAAATTCATATGCAAAAAAAAGATTTTGTTTACATTGGCTCAAAATTTGATGTTGAAGACAATACATTTGCTAATGTAGGAATGCACTCTCCACTGTCCAGCTAGTAGCTACGATTAAAGACTACTTTGTAGTTCCAATTAAATTCTTTATCACAAAGGGTGACCAAAGAAGTTTTGATTTCAAAAGTACTCCTTAAGAAAGAAGACCAGGGCTGCATAACACTGACATTTTATTAGAATTCATTTGTAACAAATGGAACTTGTGTCAGCAAAGAACTGATTTTCATACAGACTTTCTTTCGCCACCAATGTAACGAAGTAAGAAAATAAAAAGCACGCCTTTCATTCTGTAAAACATTTACGCGTACTACTAATTAGAGGTAATTGTATCTTTTTAACAAGCCATTTTACAAGGTAACTTTTTTTTTTTAATTTTTCAGTCTATGCATCCAAAACAAGAGCAAAGAACACATTTTTTTTAAATTTTCTTTGTAAAGACACTCCAAGCTTGAATGGCAAAGCCACGTTAACAGATGGTTATGATGAGACCTGTAGCCTCCTGATATCTGTGAAGTATCAGGGCACCAAAAACAACTAAAATGAAAACAAACAAACAAACAAAAAAAAACAAACAAAAAGAAATACGAGAAGAAGAAAAGGAAAACAAAAAAAAACCAAAAACTAAGAAAGAATAAAAGGAAAAAAATGTAATTGCATTTCCTCGTCACTGCAAGCATTTTTTTTTTTCCTTTTAACATGTTCTGTGTCATTTAAATATAACACCAGTGGATTTTATAAGCATTTTTTTTTATAGATGGGTTCAAGTAATAATCTTGTTGAGTATAGAATCAATAGGGCAGTGCATAGTACAAAGGTATAGAAAGTGCAAATCTCCCTAGAGGGCTTCTCCCTTTCCCCAGCCTTCCTGTCCATTTTCTAACAACTGAAGTCTGTTTTAAAAAAGAGCTAAATTAAACTTAATCCTTTTCATACATTTTGCCTTTTTTTTTCTGCAATGCAACTTATCACAAAATAAGACATAACTACACATACAAACATAAATAGCACCATACTGGTTATGCTGATGAAGCCAATTCTAAGCTTGGAAATGTATGATGTATGTAGGCAAAGATGCTCACAATTTAAATTAATTGAAGAATGCCAATATATAAGATTATATAAAGTGGAATGCACATCAATGATTCAAAAGTTATCTTAAGAATTCAAAAACTGAAGGAAAAATCTAGTTGTACAATTTCCCTTACTTCTTTTTTCTTTTTTTTTTTTTTTTTTCTTTTCTTGTGTTATTCCAATCTCTTTAGAACTCCAATGTGCAAGGATGTTCCCTAGGTTGTTTCCAAAATTATGCTTTTTTTTAATTGTTATTTTTATGTTTTTTTCTGATCTAATCCAAAGTACATGACAACACCACATAAACTGGCACTTCAGTAATTAGTTGAAAGAACAAATAAAGAAAGAAGAGAAAGAAATATAGTGCACATTCTTCTCTGGTTCAGATGTAAGTTACAGAGTCTCATTCTGAGGTAGCCTTCTATATAATTCTGTTTCATATATATATGTATGAGTGTGTGTGTGTGTGTGCGCGCATGCGTGTGTGTTTTCTTACAAAAGTGCTCAAATATAATGCTTACTAGAATTTAGTCTTCCATATTTTTCCTTCTACTACTAGTGGAAAATGTGGAAGAAGATGAGGTCACAAGCCATACCAATGCTCCACAGAAATCCTTTGATATGCATGTACTGATGACAGCCCAAGACACAATGAAAACTAAGGTCAGTGTAAATGGCATTGTATTAAGAATGTTAAGAAGTACTTTCTGCTACTTAAAGAATTTCCTTTGTCCTGTGGAAGAAAATGCAGCACCATTCTCAAATAAATTCTTCCAGCTTAATCTTGCTGGCCTTAATAAAAGGAATGGTTTGACTTTAGCAATCTATTGACACAATGGAATAAGCAGGAGTTAGCCCTAACTCAAAACAATAATATGGATGTTATTACTGCTAATGTCGACAAATGCTATGGTACTGCTACATCTCTGTAATGATAACACTATGATTAGTGACATGATAGGTCAACCAAAAACAGGTATTTAAATTGTAGACAGGTTATCTATTGGAAATATGAAAATATACAGGGCCTTGAATATCTACATATTTTGGGTTATCATTTATTATCAACCATACTTGAATAGAAACTGGGAATGCATATTATTCAAAATTGTCTGATACATGTATTAAAATGTTCGAAAAGAATAACATATATGAATAAACTGAACTAAATACAAATGAAGGCTAACTTAAATAAATGCTATTCAAAACAGGCATCAAATATAAGGCACTCTAAATGTAAAATTAAAATAAAAACCAGCATCCCCAAACAACACTGTATGCCACAAAACTTTCGATTTCACAGAGCAATGTGTGTTTGGCTTTGCCCTGTTACATACAATAAACATAAATGATATAGCACACACTATAGACATTGTTATTGAATACAATTTGAAAACATCTTAATATCTAGTATATTACAACATTCCCCCCTCCTAAAGGGATATGCACTGATCTTTCCCACATGCACACCTCCTAACATTTAATAATATGATTTCTTATTGCACTATAATGTTACAAATATTGAACTTCACTGGAAGCCTAAACCACATATTCTGTGTGCGTGTGTGCATAAATATGCTTGTGTGTGCATGTGTGTGATATCTATGCAATGTGGAGAGAAATACTGTTTGGTATAGAGATTATGTTCAAATATCAGTGATGTGCATTCCTTACTTCCCTTAGAAAAATAAGTTTATGGATCTTGGAAATTCAGAGGTGACTAAATATTGATATAATGTAATTGCAGTATGCTGAGAAACTTTTCAAATGCTTTGATAAATCCAGGTTGTAGAAGAACTGGTATGTTTGTGCATGTGTGTGTGTGTGTGTGTGTGTGTGTGTGTGTGTGTGTGTGTGTATCTACCTCTCTGTATCTCTGTAACTACAGAGAGCCAGATAAGGATTGACAGTAATAAGTACATATATAGAGAGAAAGAGAGAGGTTGTGCATGTGCATGTACATGTGTATGCGTGAATGTGTGCGTGTGTGGTAGCAGCATCTTTATACTTTGCGCCTCCCTGTTGATTCCAAAAGAAACAAAAAGTCCCATGTTGATTTAACTGATTACAATGAGTATTTTCTTAAAGAAAACTAAAACAAACAGAAGTGTAAAATAATGTCTAACAAGACTGTGGTACTGTAGATAGATACAGAACTGCACAATAATGTGCAAATTTTCAAATTATTTAACATTCTACAGCACAATATTACAGATAAGAGTTTTACAGCTTAAAAAAAATTACAGTTTTTAAACAAAAAAAAATTAACAGTTATGCAACCTTTTTCTTTAATTCACGTCATCGAATGATAAACTCTTGTTAAAAAAAGGAAAAAGTTTACACAGTTAAAAATGAAGCACAGGTCAGCAGTATCTTTACAATACTAAAAAACTAAATCAAGGACTTTCTTTTTAAACATTCTCACATTTTCCCTAAAGTGTTATCATGAGCAATATGATGGGAAAGGGTACTGTTGAAGTAAAGAGTCTGTTTTGTCTTGAAGCCAGGTCCTGACCTTTCAACAAATATCTTGTGCTGAATTGCAGTTCTCAAAATTCCTCTTTGCAAAAGGCATGCAGGCCTAAACAAGATGGTTGCTCTTTCCAACAATTTCCTCTTCCCTTTAACTTCAAACAATGTTGAACCCTTGAGGTATCTGTAAATGAGATCCTTCAGACGCCTCAGTGGTCAGGATTCTTTTATTATGGTTAGGTTATTAAACTGTGAATTCTTGGTCCACATGGAATTGTTGGGTCTGTTTTGTTTTTAAATATCCCCAAAATTTTTTTTTTTTAATTTATTTTATATCCCCAATAATTGCTCCATAGCTAAGAGCTAAGAAGTACTTCTAAAGCACATTGTATGGCTCAGAAGCGGCTCTCTGGATCTTGAAGGGCCTGCAATAAAAATCCAGGATGGGTTTTTATGTTGCATAGTGATCAAAGCTGCCCAGATACTCCAGTGCGGCCCGATAGCAGAATTGATACTGATCCTGGAGATAGAAAGATAGAAAATGAAGCATCAAAAAGCCATATTGCTGGTTGGTTTCTA
The DNA here is from genome assembly GCF_019232065.1 of Centrocercus urophasianus. Classification (NCBI taxonomy): domain Eukaryota; kingdom Metazoa; phylum Chordata; class Aves; order Galliformes; family Phasianidae; genus Centrocercus; species Centrocercus urophasianus. Next base: position 1,377,917 of record NW_024884833.1, read on the forward strand.
TTTTCTTTCAACTAAGAATAAACATTTTGTGGTTATAGGTGAATATACTGCAGAAGCATCTATAGTTCAGCAATATTCTCTAGCTAGCATCCGTAGGAGAGCAGTTTGAGTTACAACAGATGTAGACAGGCACTTTTTTAACACAATAACACTTTCTATAGAATGCATCTTCTTTTGGAGCAGAAACTGTATAATCATTTATTCAAAATTGCTAAAGTGAATTAATACAATCATAAAATTTTCTTCTTATAGGAGCATGCTAGGATGTCTTTTCCCATTTATTTGAAAATAAGTAGGAAAACAGCCATTTCACTCCATAGCAAATATATCATGCTAAATGCCAAAATTTACCACAGCCTTAATATTGAATGGAACACAGAAAACTGCCAAGTTAAAAGGCGGATTAGGAAGCAAGGAGAACCTTTCAGCAATACAAGCTTTGATGAGGGTGTGAAGATTCCTTACCCTGTGGCAAGAACAGGGAATATGGGAGGTATATGTAGCTAAACACCTTATTAACATGAAACACATTGCACTTCAACTAGTACCTGGAAGCAGAGAAAGTTCAATGGGGTGTACAATTTGATTAAATCTCTAATGAATCCAATATTCTTCTTATTTATCTGATAATACTACATACTGTACTTGTTCATAACACAATTAAAATTCTTTTAGTGACCAGGAAATGTGTTAGACATTTGTTTCCATTTACTGATGTGATCGTTTCTGTCCTGTGTCGGAACTATTGGAGAATACATTAGACGTTCCCCTAAATTTTAAGTAAATATGTGGAGTACAATTGCCTTGTTGAATGAAGACTAGATTTATTGGCACTTTATCATACTGAACGAGAGATTCATCTTCCACAGAATCCTAAAATGTATGAGTACCTAGCACCTATTTTCAGCAGAGAGGTTAAAGGGTGGCATACGGAAAACAAAATCAAAGTAGAAGGGATAATACATATAGCTTGTCAAGTTGGCTTCAAGAAGCACAGCTTTCCAGTATACTATACTAATCACAGTATATGTGATTTCCTGGAAGCAAATAGTTATTGTTTATTCAGAATAATACTAATTAAGAGACATAAATTGAATTAATAAGTCAGTTTGGTAACAATAATACACTTGACTGACAAGACTTAAGATAAATATCTGCATTTCCATGTGTTTTTCTTCTTAACATATACGTGTTTCTTCCTAAAAATAATAAAATCTAGCTTTGACTGAAGAAATGTAATTTTGTAATGGGAAATTCTGGGGAATCATCTAAAAAAATATTTAATTTAATTTAAAGGTTAATGTCAATGAAATTCTATTAAATAAAAGTATGACCTAAAATACTTCCCTTCTCTTTGCCTTTTGCTGAGTAGTCTATTGACTACAGATCAGTTCAAATCTCCCATTCAAAAATTTAAGTAGAAATAAAGTACATGCTGAAAGTTTAAGTATTCATTGTGACATGACACAGCTACAATTACAAGCATCCAGGCATAGAAAATCAGTTGATGCTGCACGTCCTTCTTCATATTTCTGTATAGCATTATTGCTAGTATGGAAACTATCTACACTGTACTTTCCTGATGCTCAATTTACCATCATGATTTTCAAGCCAGACAGTCAATTGCTTGATGATCCAAAGTCAACTGTGAAAATAATACTGCCTCGTTCCAAAGCCTTTTGCTCTTGCAACATAAAAATTTCAGTGAATCAACCTATATAAGCAATTTTCTTCCTTCTTTATCACGTAACATTTCTTTCAGAGAGGAAAGGTTCAAAGGAAAATGGATACTGGTTCTGGGAAAATGTTTTGCTGAACTGTGATCATTTAGACTCCATTACTGAAATTATCCTATGATTCCCCATCCAGCAGTGTTTAATGCCAAAACAGGAACACGTTGCAACACCTTCACAGCGGATTTTGCATCGTATTCATACAGTTACTGTATGACTTAAGATATAAATAAACCAAATTTTGGGGCTTTCCTCTGTGAATCTTTGGGTGTACAGAAATATCCATATTACTTCATCAACATTTTACATAGAAATTGTTTTTCTCACCTCTGTCTGTACCATGGCTGGCCGCTGTGTCCTTAACATTTTGACAGTCTGGAAGATATCTACAACACCTTCGTATCTCATTCTTTCCAACACAATGCTCAGAGTTATGAATACTCCAGTCCTTCCAACACCCGCACTTTTGCAATAATAGAAGAAAAATGATGGGAGAAAAGGAATGTTAATTGACAGTTAATGCTGAAAGAATTGGCTGACAAATTATCTCTGGATACAACACATCACATGTGTACAGATTCCAATAGAGGGAAAGGCTCAGTAAGCAAAATTGCACAGTGAACTATCACATGAGTTTTAGAACTCAAGAAGACTTCACACGCTACTAAGAACCTCCTGACTTTCCAGTCTTCATTGCAAAGTTACTTGGCTTATTGATTCAGGCACATAGTTAATCACTGCATGATGAAGGAAAATGAGAGCATTTGTTGTCAATGACCTATGCTGTAAATAACAAAAGAAAAATGTAATTATGTATTTTGCTACTTTCTTTGCTGTATTCATTTATAGCCTCTGTTTTGCACACCTTCAGTGCTTTAGTTGATCTACATTGAGTTAGAGACAATCACTGGACTTCAAGTAATATTAAAATTGTTCATATACACTCTAGAATTTAAATAACAGAACAAGGAAAATCTAAGACTGCCTTTATTCAAGTCTTGTAGTCTGAATCTTTAACATGCAAATACTGATATACATACACAGTCTTTGTCTACATCAGCCTGGATGTAGAATATATGTCTTTGAATATATGTCACGTTTGCTATTTTTTCTGTCTTGGATTCCTTTTATTAGCTAACATCCCAGGAATTTATAGAAAATCCTCTTATTAACAGAGGGATTAGCTGCCAGATACTAACTTTAAATAATTACCTGTTTGTGAAATTCAGAAAAAGAAAAATATTCCAAGAACTCTTGGAAAAGGAAACATGTACGAACACAGAGAAAGCTATGTTCTAAATCTGAACTTATATGGGTGGAAATTAAGCAACCCATTATCTCACAGTTGATGACACAGTCAGACATATTTGGATGAAGAACTCTGAACATACAGGTCAATACCTAAGATTGGTTCAGTTGAAAATTTTTCTTAAAGGTGAGCAATACTTTGATATTAAAACTATTTTTTTAATTAACTATCTTATTAAGTTAGAAATTTAAATACATACTGTTCTGTTTGCAAAAATGAAAGAGGTGAATATTTAGATATTATTGGTGGCAAGCATTACTATGTAGTACAGAAAGCAAACTGGAGAAAAAATGTGTACAGTGGGATGAAAACTACATGGAACTGATATTACAGGAATTTGTTGCTTCAAGAAATTCACTCTATAGAACGTATTTTTAAGAATTTATTATAGTACAAACTGGAGACATTATTGTAAGAATTCCATATAGGCTAGGTGACTGGATCTCATACTTCATGAAAATGAATAAATAAATAAACTTACCAATTTGCCAGAGATATTTATTATTCAAATAACGTGACTAACATTTATAATGATGATTAACATCTCTGATCTCAAAATCGTCATTATGATCATGAAAAAAAATTAAACACCAAATCATGATGATTATATTACATGTGATTTCATTTCTATCAAAATCAATGGTAGAAATCTCCATAACTTCAGCACAAAAGATCACAACTATTTGGAATGTTTCCACAACTTACTGTCCGTAGCACTTCATTTTGGCTATGAATTGATAAATTTTCATGGTAAAAAGAACAAAGAAGAACACCTTCACGTCACTTGTTTATATGCTTTCTTCACTCTTTCTTCACTCTTTTTTTCACTCTTTTTTTCACTCTTTTTTTTTTTTTTTTTTGTGTGTGTGTGTGTGTGTGTGTGTGTGTGTGTATAGGCATAAATATTGCTTGTTTGTCCCCTACTCTCTAAATTTATTTATGTCAGGAAGTATAAGGTTAATTCTTGTTATGGCTGCACTTCACCTTCCCTTGCCAAATGAATCCCAGTCTCAGATGATCTCCTTAGAAGGCTATAAAAAATATTAGGCAAACAGAAAAAGTAGGATTCAAGTTGTCTACTACAACTAATTTGTTAGGCTTTCAGGTTAGGGGAGCACAGCAATCTCTTTTAAAGCATACAGGTGCTCTTAACAAATTTTGCTCACTGACAGTTTTGAAAGGACAAGAATTTCTCACTCACTACACGTACATAAGCTTAAGTAAACTACCTCATTTTTGTCCTTGTACTAGTATTAGGGCACTACTTAGCTTGCAGAAAGGATTTGGAACATATATCAATACTTTCCATCTCTGTTATATAAAAAATATCATTTCATCTATCAAAAATAATTCAATGTTACAAAATGAGTGTCTAAAATCCTAATGGAATTTATAGAAAGCAATTTATTAAATAAGAGATAAAAGTTTAAGATATTATTTTTGGCCATCTGTTACAGACTTTAGAATACCATAGATAAAGTAAATAAAAAACATTACTAAAGAATATTAAAAATATTTTAAAAGCCCACCCTGGATTATTCCTATATACTCTCCAAGCTTTTTTTCATCTACATAGTAATTGTAAAGGGAGGGATTGAGAGAAATCATCACATTAAAAAATGAGCATGACATTCTGAAGTTTAAATTCACCATTCCAAACCCTAATGACTTTCTAACAGGCAAAGCTTCTAAATATTTTCTATCCTATTCACTGTCTTGAAGTAGCTGCTGTTTTTCTCTGGCTCAACTTGATTGCTACTAAAGTATTAGTCAGGAGAAATACTCAGGAGTTGTTTATACATAGCAATCTCCACCAATGTAAATATCTGACTTTTAATTATGAGTGGAAAAAAAGATCTGATGCAGCAACTAAGGTCCTTCCTACTGCTTTTCGAGTGTAGCACTGATATAACTTTTATCCTGCATTAGAGACATTTTTAAAAGTAGCAACATATTACATGCTTCTACATATTTTGTAAGAACAACTTTTCTGTGTGAATGGAGTTTTATCACAGAAAAGTTCCCAATTCATAAAGCTTTGTGCTTTTTTTAAGGTGTTCTATTTGGTTACACTTCTGATAATTCACCTACAAACTTCTACTTACATACACATTTTCACTGTAATCAGCAACCAAATTAAATAGAAAAAAAATCTGCACAAGTTGTTTTGAGGCTTTATTTTCTTACCTGCAATGAACAGAGATTGGGCCATCCTGACCAAACTGTTCTTTTGTTTTATGCACTTGGCCTATGAAGTCAATAAATCCTTCTCCAGATTTTGGCACTCCTTGTTCTGGCCAGTCGGTGAACTGGAACTGTCTCACTGTTCGGGACTGGCCATCCTTTAATAGAAGACACAAAAAATATATTCCCAAAGAATACCACAGTGGCTGGAAGCCAGTCAACAGCCAAAAAAGCCAAAAAAGAAGATCAAAAAGAAAAGAACACTGGAAGGAAGTGAGAGTTGGCCATGATCACAACTATGAAGACTTCTTCAATCACAATACTTACTTATGATTTCGGTCACAATGGCATGGAATTTCATTAACTACAACATAATACACAATTCTTTCTGCAGTGGATAGGAGAATTGTCTGATATTTTGTATGTATAAAAAAATGTTTAAGGCTAAAACCATAATTATCTCAACAATTTCATAACTGTCTCAACAATTTATACTTTTTTTTTTTTTGTAATTTATGTTTCAAATCCTGTAGATTGCAAATTTATTCTAACCAAAAAACAAACAAAAAACCAACAAAAAAATGGTAGAATAAGGTCGTCTGACCTGCCTCTATATTTTGTAGATATGCTCTACTGAATGACAGAAATATCTTCACTAATAAGAGCTGTTTAGTCATTGTCTTGTTTGCAGAGAATTTCTTTAATAAAACAGAGCTTTTTTTGTGCAGTGCACATTTGTCTGGAAGAGGGTCAAGAGATATTAGTTGTTCAACAAACCATAAACATCCATTTGAATCATTGTAATTTCATTCACTATGAGCTCAGACTCAGTAAAAATGTAGAAAAAAACACTTCCTCTCTTGAAATGTCAGCTGAAGCTTTTCATTCTCCTTGGTTAGGAATACTAACAGGATTACCAGATAATGCTTCAGCTTCATCATATCTATTAGAATGTCAAAAGAAGTACTAAAGACCACCACAAACTCAGATTTTTGCTTCATACCTACATAAGATGGAAGCAGTCAAGAAATGTACATAACAAATGGATGAAGTAAATGAGTTTTCAATTTTCAAACATTGTTTTGTATAGTTTTGATGCTGAATCGATACAACTGAAGTATTTGAAAGCATGGGCATAAATTGAACTACTGCTGTAAACTAGTGCCTCTGGACATGTTATTATTTACTAAGCATTGACCCTGCAATGTCTTCAAAATGGTCTGCTACCAAGTGAATCTCATAAAAAATTGAAATGTGGAGATCTCACAAAAAGCAGCAAGTTACGCTGGAGGCAAGAACAATCCCTTATTTTTTTCTCTACCACAACCACTCTACTACAGACCTTTGAAACAAAATAGAAGTCATTTTAAAAATAACCAGAGGAAAAAATAATACTTCACTTTTATGTTTCCTCTGGTACCATGTTTTTTTTGTTTCCCATGTCTCAGCTGAATAAGAAAACAAAATGAGTGTGTGCACCAGTCACCATTTCAAGAAAGAACACGCTGTCTTAGCTTCTTACTAGACCACTATGACAACTAACAGTCTGTTTCTGTGGAATGGTTTTGGTCACTTAAATAAAAGAGTATTTATTCAAAAATGTTAAGCCAATTTTATTTCTAGTAGATATCAATACAAGTAAAAAAAAGTATTTTGCATTAGAAATGGCACTTTGTTAATACAAATTTCTCTCACAGTGACTGTTGTAATGCCGTTTTCCCTCAAGAAGAAATAACGAAATTGCATCTTTCAGACAGCTAAAGACAAACAATATTAAGTAATCAAGAAGAAAAAGCAATAGGTTGATTCCTCCCCAAATTACCTCCCATTTCCCCAGAGTAAAGAAACAAAACTTTAAGTCTGATTTGCTTGCAGCTATTCAGCCAGTAAAATTGGAACACTAAATTTTAGGAGAGCCAGCTTCCAGCTTCTTGTGGAGTTCGTCAAAAACCTACTGGGCAACTGTCCTCAAGGACACGGGAGTAAAGCAAAGCAGGCATATCCCCAGGTGCAGGAAGCTGGGAAATGAAGGCAAGAGACCAGCATGGTTGAACTGAGATCTGCTTTTCAAACTGTAGAGCAAGAAGAAAATGCACAGGCAGTGGAAGACAAGCATTGTGGCAGGAGTGAGTATAGAGATGCTGCTAGACTGTGTAGAGATGGGTTCACAAAGGCCAGTGACCAACTGGAACTGGGCTACGCAAGGGATGCAAGGTCTGGAAAAAAAGGCAATGATGGATCAATTTCTAAGAACTACCAACATATCAGCCTCATGTCTGTGACAGGGATGATCAAGGAACAGATCCTTATGGAAGCTACAGTAAGGCACATGGAAGAGAGGACGTGATAAGATTTGACTAGCATGGCAGGTCCTGCCTGATCAACCTAGAGGCCTTCTATGATGGTGTAAATGCAGCAATGGACAAGGGAAGAAGAACTGGTGTCATCCATTTGGACGTTAGTAACACCTTTGACATTGTCCCTCATAAAATCCTCCCCTCGAAACTGGAAACATGCGGATTTTATGGGTGGACCATTTGATGGATGAGGAACTAGTTGTGAGATTGTACCCAGAGAGTTGTGGTCAGCGGCAGATGGAGATCGGTGGGGGAATGAAAAGACTGAGCACAGCCATGACAAAAAGAACTTGGAGACAGTGGTGGATGGTAAACTGGACGAAAGCCAGTAAAGTGCCCTTGCAGCTCAGAAAGCAAAACATATCCTGGGCTGCATCAAAAGAAGCTGGCCAGCAGGTCAAGGGAGGTCCTCCCTGCCCGTCTGCTTTGTGCTGCTGGTGATACCTCACCTGGAGTACTGCACCCAGACATGGAATCCTCAGTACAGGAGACATAGACCATTGGATTGTGACCAGAGGGCTATAAAAATGATCCAAGGCATAGAACACCTCCCCTGTGAAGACAGGTTGAAAGAACTAGGGCTGTTCAGTCTGGAGAAGAGAAGGCTCTGAGGTGACCTGATAGCAGCCGTTCAATATCTAAAGGGAACATGAGCAACCCAATCTAGCTGTAGATGTCCCTATTCATTGCAGGGGAGTTGGATTAGATGACCTTTAAGGTCCCTTCCAACTCAAATATTTCTATTACTCTGTGACTTTAATGGATGGAAATTGTTCAGAGATTTCTGACACAGGAATTAGGTTAGGATAAGAGTAAATTTTTAAGGGGTAAAAGCATAAGAAATGTGCCATTTTATTTAAGTCTCAGTTATCACTGGAAAGACAAATTGCTATGTGAGAAATAGTTCTGATAGCAAGTTTTTTTATTTCAGATGTGTCTAAATCAACGTATTGTTACTTATTTCAAGATAGAAATAACTCAGTAGCCTAGTGCAAATCTTTGAAAACTGTTTTCATTTAGTTTCAGTGGGAATAACTTTTACTGTTTAGTACTATTTAATGAGCACAGAAGTAAAGGTAGTTAGTCTAATGTCGGATTAGCATTACAGCATATGGGGAACCTACCTTCAATTTCTTGGTTCCTTCTGTTACTGACATTATGAAAAGTGCTGCTGTCTTTTAATGAGATGCTTGGCAGTAACAGTCCAAATACAAATGTCAATTTTTATTAAAATATTTCCCTTCAGAAATTGTCAAGGTTTGCATACACAGGGCAAGAAGTACTAACAAAACAACATACAAATTTTCAGATCCCTGTATGAATCACAAGGCTCTTAATATAACACAAAGCTCTTAATATAACAGTTGCCCAGCTAACTGATTTCTTCCTGCTTCTCACAGGGGACGTTCAGTTGTCTTTTTATGAGCTGTAGAATTTATAATATTCTCTTACATTCCTTACTAATAGTCTAGCTTTAAATGAGACTGCCTCATCATATTGACCTTTGGAGTTTACAGAGAAAGTGAATATAAAGCAGACAGAAGCAGTAGATTGAATCAGTTACAGAGGTCAATTTCACATCAATTTCACAACAATTCACAGCTCAGTTTCAGAAATAACAGGAAGACCCACACCAAAAATCTGGTGCTGCTCCCTACAAAGGCACCGTACTCCATTGTTGTCTCGAGAATAATTTGCCAACTCAGGTCTGCCAGAGTATTATTGGTAACTAACAGCATGGATCAAATTGGAAATGAGTGTTATAACTGCTGCAATATTTATTCTCCTTTGAATAAAAGAATTTAGTTACATGGTCTTAATTATTGTAGAGAACAGTCATACAGGCACGAAAATTACAGTTTTGAAAAGTAGTCCTCACTTCTTCCAGTGAAGTTAGAGGAAGCTCTAGTTTTCTAGAACATTCAGAAAATTTAAGATGGCCTTGAAAGCTTTCCAGGGAGTTACTTAACAAAACTGAGACCATTAAGATAGAGATGTTTTAAATTTGAGAAACAATAATATACAATTACATAATATATCAAAATTATAGAATCGTTGAATCATTAAGGTTCCAAAAGACATCTACGATGATCCAATCCAACCATTCACCTACTACCAATATTGCCCATTAAAGCACATCCCCAAGTACAACATCTACCTCTCCTTAAACACCTCTGAGGACATTAACTTCACCAGCTCCCTAGGCAACACATTCCAGTGCCTGACCACTCTTTTAGAGAACAAATTCATTCTAATATCCTATATGAACCTCCCCTGGAGCAACTTGAGGCCACTCACTCACATCCTATCTTGCAGGAGAAGATGCCAATTCCCAACTCCTTCCAGGTAGGTATAGAGAGTTATAAGCTCTCCTTTTCTCAAGACCAAACAATCCCAGTTCCCTCAAACAGTCATTATAAGCCAGCTCCAGACGCCTCATCAGCTCTATTGTCCTTTTGCTGAACACAGTGCCTCAATGTCTTTCTTGTCGTGAGGGGCCCAAAACTGGACACAGTACTCACCAGCGCAGCCTTGTTAGGGCTGAGAATAGGGTGATGTTCCCCTCCCTGCTCCTGCTGGCTACACTATTTCTGATGTAGGCCAGGATGCTGGTGGCCTTCTTGGCCTCCTGAGCACTGCTGGCTCATGTTTAGTTGAGCTTCAACCCACACTTCCAGATTCTTTTCCTCCCTGCAGCTTTCCACCCAATCTGCCCACATATGATTGGCAATGTTTAAAAGGTGCATAAATAATAGGATCAATTAAAAAAGAATTGGCAAATTAAGGTATTTAATCCTTAACCATTAACATTTTAATGGTTTGCTGGCTATAAATAAACAGTATTCTGATCAATATAGTATTTCATTATAAAATCCTGAATGAATTTTTTCTAAAACACATATTTTTCAGACATGTTCCTTCAGCTATATCTGTGTTGTTTTTTTTTGTTATCATTGTCATTTTATGCGGACTATGTCACGTAAGATTTTTTCAGCTTGAGATAAAACAGATTTTTAATAGACAGCCTGAAAAGAAGTTCTTTTGCTTAGTGTGGTTAAAAACTCGTGATAGGATGCTATTCTCGAATTCTGCTAAGCATAGAAAGGTTACAAAAGGTATAGTTCATGTGATCTTACTACATTTCAATTAGATTGAAAATCAGACTCAAATTGAATCTACAGTTTCTTTTAAAAAATTTTTAACTATCACTTTAGAAATTAAGATGTTCATATACTGGCATGGTTAGTGACAATATCATCTAGCTGTGTCAGTAGTACCTAATTTTGCTGGAAGCTAAATGTAGCACTTCAGCTAACCATGAAAAAAATTATATTTTGGAAGATGACTGGCAACTCCAAGTAATCACTCACGGACTTTCTGGACATGGAGTTTCTGCAACCTGCTATTTTGCTTGAAAAAACAGCATTCTGTAGCACATATTGAAATGAAGGTTGCCAGTAATTTTTTCTGCCACGCAGAGTAAAGTGCTAGAAATCAAAAGTTTGAGAAATACCAAATATGTATTAAAAGTTTATGTGCCTTTAATCTTACCACATATATCACTGTTCAGTTTCAGACTCAGGAATTCAGATAAGAAATGTAGTATGAAAATGAGGATACTAGGGTCACAGCTGCACATATCTATTCTGCAGATATTCAAGAGTGCTGAAAATAAGCTATGCCAAAAATCAAATTATAATGTGCAAAGCTTGTCAAGCTTTTCTTGCGAATGCTATTTGCTCTGCAGTTTTTAAATTTCACTGTATTAACCTTCACACTCTCTCAACCAAGAGGGTGTGCAAAACAACATATTTACAGCTGCAAGTGACAAAAATTCTCCCCCAGAAAGATCAGGAGGGAAATGATGAGAAAGCGAAAATGGCCTTCACATTATCTAATGTGCTTTAACCCAAATAGCTATTCAGAACCTCACAGAGCTGTGCTGTTAAGATATTAGATCTGAATGAAGTCAGTTTTCCTTAAAGATATTATTCATGTGTAATGAAGTAAATAAATATAGCATATATTTAAATAATAAATACACTTTTTATTGAATAGTGGAAAGCACTTCTTTAGAGATCTTTACTTGATAGAGAAAGAGAGAAGGGAGTTTAAATATTATTTAAAAATTATGTGAAAGAGTAATGCTGTTGCAACTTACCCTTGCGTCTGTAACTTTGAATTCCCTCAGAATATACTGTGGCATGTTGTACTCTGCCATTGGATCTACCACAAAATACTGATATCTGGCTGAACGCTCTGCAGGCCAATACTGATGGCATTTTTCCTACAACATAGCAAAACAAAATATATTTTCTGTTACTCCAGACAGCTACCCTAATATGTTTCTCACTCAGTAAGTATAACACTGATGTAAAATGCTATTAGTGACAAGAACATTAACTGTTCATCTTACTGTGAACATGAAGTTCCATTCGTAGAATTGAAAGATTATCATCAATATTGAACTGCATAGAAGTTTGCTCTTGTCACTGTACCTCTGAATTACTTTATATATCTGCCTAGTTCTATTACTTAATGTTACAAGCACTATCCCAAGCCTGATTTCCAAAAGAGAATGGAATTTAAATCTTGAAACCACTTTTAGTCTTTGTTGTCTGTTGAAGTAAGTCTCCCAAGCCTCATTCAAGATTTTTCATCTTTAAATCCAAAGTCCCTGGATCATCTCCACTCCCCAAAACCATGGGTATTCATATTTCACTTAGTACATACCAGCTTGATCTTGAGGTAATCCTGTCTGGATAGGAAACTGCTTCTTTCTTTCCATTAGTTAAAGTACAAATATGAATGAGTTTTGGATTGTAAACAGACAGCTGAAACTTCAAAGTCCAGCACAAAGAGCTCACAGAAAACATTCAGCCATTCAGCTGTTAAAAATACTCCCCTTTTTTTGACATGAAAATGTTTAAACAGATGAAGCAAAACATATTTCCAAATTAGAATTAGCGGACAGAAATGCTCTTTCTGCTTTTGTTGGAATATTAACTTGCAAAATGAGTTGCTGAATCTCAGTGTGTCCCACAACAAAATGCAATGTCTAGCTCATCTCTTATAACACATCTATACATTAGAAAAACATATCTGGTGACCATCAGACTCACTTATTTCCCAATGGAGAAAATACCTAAATTCCCATCTTTATCCTTTGACATTCTCATAACAATGAAATATTTTAGTAAGAAAGTATAATAATAATAACAACGAATGTTTCAGTAAAATAATATTAGAGCAGTAACTTACTCTGCCCATTTCTCGTAACTTAGTAAGCATGACCACAATTGTAGAATTATGCTCCCACAGCATCCTCCAGAAATCTTCAGTTGTTTCTGCCAAGGGACCCTGTGTAGCTATGTAAGCTTTCTGTTGTCTGTTATTAAAAAAGGTAAGTTAAGAAGAATATTTTAATCAAAAATGTAAGTTGATACATATGTTATCTATTTATACGTAAGCATTGTCTAGAGGAAAAAAATACTGTTAATAATAAGCAAATTGAAGCCTTATTATGATTGCTTAATCAAACTACAGCTTTATTTTTAGAACCTTGTGAAGAAATTATTAATATCATGATGCATGCTTTTATCGTTATTATTTAAATTTTAATGCAACTAATAGATCAATTTTATGTGCTGTAAAAAACACTTAAGAAACACTTACTTGTGCTGGCTCATTTTATAGAAATAACTGTTGTACAATCTATTACATTTAGGAATTATAGCATTGAGCTATTTCCACTTTAATTCCTTTTCAACAGTCTGATGTCTCCAGCAACAGGAATGAAGGAAGAATACTCAGGAATAAAATATACTGTGTTTCTAGGCCATAATCTCCTAGTCTTGGAAAGAACCAGCAAGCTATTGAAATCTTCCGCATCTTTGTAAAGCACCTTACAAAGGAGCTTTGTAAGATGATGACCAGTTCATCGTGCTCCTGCTTGTTTCAGTCAACAGAAACAACTGTGTAGGTGACACTGGCGAAGAAGACTAGTTCCACATTAGGGTAGAGACTCAGAAAATGCTCTCTGTGGACACAGATACTCAGGCGCACCTAAACTGCCTTAGGGAAACATTACTGCTTCTCTTCCATACTTTTTCCTATGAGCTGCATAAATCAGGTGAGAGTGTGCTCTTGTGTTTGCCATCAAGACGGTGGGCTACACAACTATTTACACACAAAAGTTCTTTTGTAGTGAGGCCTCATCTTAATCAGTGTTCCAACTTTCTAAGTTATCACTTTGTCATGGGCAGTTTATTTCCTGTATCTTATTTATTAGAGAGTTTTTTTACATACATATTTAGCAGAACAGTTGTGAAGAAATAGAAGTTACAGATCATGAACGTGACCAAAATCTTAATAAGTTTCAGTATGTAAAAAAGAATGGTTTGAAGGTAACTTTGGTTGAATGGTTTGAAGGTAACATCGAGTCCAACTTTGGGGGTTGGACTCGATGATCTCTGGAGGTCCCTTCCAACCCCTACAATTCTGTGTGATTCTGTAAGTAAAACCATAACACTTATGGCTGCATATTACACAACTTTCCTGAATTGTACGGGTGGAAATTTAAAGCCATTAAACAAACAAACAAAACCATTTAAACAAACAAAAACCAAACCAAAACAAAACAAAATAAAAAACAGGACATGCACAGTTATTAAAAATATTGGATTTCAATACTAAATCTGTTATTTTCAACATTGCTACACACTTTATAAAATTTAAAAACAGTCCCCAGAGAACACAACATTAATACCTGTATCCATCCACAAAACTGGCATTAATATAATCAGACCCTTCCACTCCTCGGATTGGTTGCAAGCATACTCTTGTAGACTCATATGGCATAATATTGACAAGGCGATTCTTGAATTTATTACAAGGAAGATTGGCACTGATGAATCTTGAAGTGTGAGCCTTAGAGCTAGCAAGACGCTGTGCAAAATAAATGAATTAAAATAATTAAAATCATATATAACAAAAAGAAATGCCATTATCAAGTCTAATGACATATGTTTATCATTTCATGTTTTATTTTACCATATTGTATTATCTAAATATTTGTGAAGCACCCTTTAGCATTCTATAATAGTTTTAAAACCTTATTAATCCCTATGGACAAATTTGAGTTTTAAACCATTACAAAAATACATATTTAAAGCTATTCAAACAATAAAGAAGAATATGGTTAAAATTGAACAATTCTTGTCTGAACACTAACTGAAGATAGAACTTCACATTTTACAAAGGACTATCTTCCCAATTCAAACATTTTAGCTGGAAAATGTTCTAGCTTCCAATTACGGAATACGGTTGGTGAAGGACATAGCAGCATTAATAGTTACACAGTTTGATGTTGGCTTCCCACAGCATAAGATTTCAGTACCTTAAATTCCAGTTCCATTCCTGTGACATTCTCTCCTGTTTCTATCTGTGTCAGCTTCTGAATATATGCATACAGGTTTCTGGCTGGCACTTCGGTATTTCCACATGTCACTGCTTCCAGCAGTGCATCATGGATAAAGATGTATTGGTCCTCAGTTTGAACCATGTAATTCCTCTGAGCTCTCATTAGAGTTACGTGGCCATAAATATCTACAGTCTTTTCATGCTTTATTCTCTCTAACATGGCATCTATCACAATGAAACAGCCAGTCCTGCCGACTCCAGCACTAAAAGAAATGAACATAGGAGGAAAACATGAAAGGACTATCTTGAGCTTTGTGCTTATTTTTATGGCATACAAGTTTTAAAATTTCATAATACTCATATGAATGGCACGTATTTCTGAATATGAACACAAGCTTTTATGAAAGATGTCAGTGCTCTGCAACATGTAAACTCCTCTAATTCCCATTACAAGCAACTGAGACTTTAGAATTATTCATTATGTTGTCCTTGCATCTTGAAATTTCAGGCTTCAGACTGTGATAGAAATAAAGCACATTGCAACATGTTTTAAAAACACATGTTCTTAACAATGAAAAACAGTGGAGGCAATGAGCATTCTACGGAATCAAGCTTTATGTGTAATATCATCTGCAACTCAATACATGTATTGTAGGAGCTACTGGGAATAGGTGAACGGTTGGACTGGGTGATCTTTTAGGTCTTTTCCAACCTTGGTGATTCTATGATTCTATGATTCTATGATATTCTGCTTACTGAGTTGAATATAGTGGCAAACATTATACTAAATGAGTCTTACATATTTCTATTGTGATTTGGAGGTAAACTTTCTACTACTCCCCACACTGCAAGCGGGGATTCTAGTCACGCTGTAACTGGGGATTCTATTAACACAATTTGGTCTATCCTCCTCTTTTTAACTAGACCAGGCCATGATATTATTCTTTGCAGTGCAATGATGGTCATTTAGCTATGCTAGCTACAGACAAGCTTTGTCCTTACCTGACCATTTCAATGTCTATCCTGCATATCTAGAAAAACATAAGAAAGGTCTAGACTGAACCTAATATTATTTCAATATTATTTATTATTATTTACGATGGTGGATAGTGATGGGACAATGGGGAATGGTTTTAAACTAAGACAGCAGTTGTTTAGATGAGATATTAGGAGGACTTTTTCACTCAGAGGATGGTGAAGCACTGGAACAGGTTGCCCAAGGAGGTTGTGGATGTCCCATTCCTGGAAGCATTCAAGGACAAGCTGGATGTGGCTCTGGCAGCCTGGTGTAGTGGTTGGCAGCCCTGCACGTACTAGGGGGGTTGAAACTAGATGATCATTGTGGTCCATTTCAACCCAGGCCATTCTGTGATACTACGATCTCTTCAAATACCAGAAAGGTGATTGCAGAGAGAGTGGGGTTGGTCTCTTCTCACTGGTGACAGGTGACAGGATGAGAGGAAATGGCCTCAATTTGTGCCAGGAGAGATTTAGATTAGATATCAGGAAGAACTTAGCTACAGTAAGGGTTGTTAAGCACTGGATAGGCAGCCCACGGAGGTGGTTGAGTCACCATCCCTGAATGTGTTTTAAAACCATCTGAATGTAGTGCTCAGGGACATGATTTAGTGGAGGGTTGTTAGAATTAGGGTAGTATGGTAAGGTTATGCTTGGACTTGATCTTTAAGGCCTTTACGAACTTAAGCAATTCTATGATTCTATGATTCTAAGATGAAAAAGAATAAAAATACAAAAGAACAGAAAATATACTAGAGATCTAATTAAGCAACATGTTCTAAATGGAGCCACATTTCCTAAGCCCTCTATGGATATTCTTCTATGGAGATATCTGAACATCAATGGTACTCAATCCAATCTGCAAATGGATTCCTCCTTTGAACTTTGAAAGTACAAGTGCAAAACATGATGTATACTATTTTCTTATCTGAGATCATATCTGTCACTGTGAATACTGGTTCCCGTTGTTCTAAATGCTTAAGTCTTTTCAGTTAGCAACATGAAATATTGCATAGTATAGCAAGTAACACTTCATAAACACAGAATTACAGAATATCCTGAGCTGGAAGAGACTCACAAGGATCACTGACTCATCTAAGTTAAGCTGATTTTTTTTTAAATGACAGAAGGAAATAAAATTTATTAAACCCTATCTAGAGGATAAGAGAATAAGGTATTCTCTTCCTAAAAATTAAAGACATGTTAAGTATCTTAATTCCATCTTGAAATCAGTAATTAAATGTATCCATTTATTTCCTGACACTCAAAGAGTCTGCCAACTACCACCAAGTTTCATTTACTTATAATGAAATCAAAGGGCAGTACAGAGTAGAAAGATGAAGTCTCATATGAGCTAAGTTGTGTTTCTAAGTTTCTATGTGTACAAAGTGTTTACATTCATTCTCCTCACTTGTTACTGTCCACAGAAGAACTCTGGAAACTGCTGAGAATTTTTGCTAACAGACCAAATGCATCAAGCTCACATTTCTTAGAAGCAGTTCTGTTAAGAATTAATCAATATTTTCATCTTAAGAGAACTTATCAGTCAGTGATATTGATCACTGGGACTTGGAATGAAAGAAAATATGCAGACTAATGAAATGATGACTGTTCTAACTAAAATAGAGTTAATCTACCCTACAATAAAAAGTATGCATTCCAGGAAATTTCTGTGATCTCTAACTAATCATGGAGAAAAATCTGAAAAACTTCCAAATGCTCAAATTTTTTCAGTGGTGCCTCTTTCCCCTTCCCCTTATCCTTCCCCTTCCCCTTTCCCTTCC
>NW_024884833.1:1406407-1425026 GCF_019232065.1 Centrocercus urophasianus
TGGATAGTACAATGACAATCTTTGAACAAATATCATCTACTTTTAAAATTCAGTTGACAAACAAACAAACAATTCAGCACTGCAATTCAGGATTCACTTGGAAAAGTAGATGTTGACGAAATCTGATAACAAGTGATGAGACTCTGAACTGAGCCTGTACAAGTATATGAAAAATGAATAAAAACAGCTATTCAAGGCTGAATACTGATTGGAAAGCCCCTACTAAAATATAACAATATGATTTTTAAAGCTGCATTTTACTTGTAGAGGCACAGGGAGATGATTTAAAGAGGCTTTCATGCTGATTACTTTAGATGAAAATACAGCCTGTTCAAAGTTAGCCAAACATGCCTTGTAGCCAAGTTGATGCAATGCATTCCAGTGTACTGCGTGTCCATGGATATTCCGGAATATACTGTAGGTACATCTGGGAAATCTCAGAGATACCCCTTTCCAGAATTCAGCAATTGGGTTATAAAAATATTTTCACATTTCCTGCAGATGGCTGGATTCTTTTCTTCCCTTGTAATTTTTATTCAGAATACATTATGGGCAGCTGCTGGCTCTGATAGAATCTAATTGCTCTTTTACTAGACTCAGCTGCAAGCAGTCAGATTTCCTTTTCCTTTGTAGAGTATATTACACATAAACATGGGCGGGGAGAAAAACAACCAATTAACTAAATACATATGGATAAAATGACTCACTAAAAGAGCTGATCAAATAATGTATCAAACTACAGCTTAGGTCAAAGGAAATTACAGGCCTTGTAGGACATGGTAATATATATGTGGAAATAATTATAAGCACAAACATACTTGTAATTTGAAATAACATATGGAAAAGGCACTGCTTCTGTTCAAAAAAGCTTACACAAATTATTACATTTTCATAAAGGGAATGCTATTTCACTGAGTGAAAAGTCACCATTCTCCAGGATACATGCTCAATAGAAACCATTTCCTACCTCAAATCAAGTCAGTTCTCAGTACCTCCAGTATACAACTTTGCAAGTAAACCTGTCATAGTTTGGAAAGTATTTTTGCTGTTTTATCAATTACTATTATTACTTTTTTTAAAGACTTGAGGAATATCTACTCTTAGTAAGGCTGTTCTGTTTCTGTTACTATCAGAAAATGGTATGACACATGAGAGAGAAGAGATGGACTGCAAAATATGATTAGGGATGCAAGGACTCCTCTGCCTCCTCTCTCATGTGACTAAGACTGAAACAGGTGAAGATTGTTTACCATGAAGGACAAACACAAGAAAAACCTGTAGATGTGTAATATATGAAACAATATTAACAAATGCTCTTTTTTCTCCCTTTTACCCAAAGACATTTAGTTAAATCAAGAAACAGGTGTTTAAACCAGAAGTAAATAGGTATCAGATGAGTGAAACAGCTTGTCTGAGCATAACATTTAGACAAAAAAAAAAAAAAAAAGTTGAAAATAAGGCAGTTTAATTCTGTTCTCAAAAATGTAGCTGAGAAAGAACAGAAATTCTTACAAATCAGGGCTAAGCTAGTCACTGGTTGAATGCTGCCAAGAAGAAATCTTACTGAAATATACTCCATACTGGTGTTTTATACTTTCACCTTAAAGTTCTGCCATTTGTCATTGTCAGACACAGGATACTGATCTTGAAAATCACTGATCCTATCTGGTAATGGCATTTACTATGTTCCTTTATGAATTTCTGACTTCACCAGAAACAATATCTTGCCCTGTGTAGCTATAGTATCTTTTTAGGATTTCAAAAGATAATTGAAGCCTGAGTCATGGCACTAGTGATATAATGCCCTGAACCACAGGCTATGTTCCAAGGAAAGATGGCTTTATACACATCAGACTGATTTAATCAAAAAGACTAGAAGTAGATAGTTTCTATTTTAACCCTCATGAAGTAACACTGCTTTTATTTGTTTGTTTTTCTTCTGTTTGGATTTAACAGAGATTCCAGCAATACTTATCAATCATTTTTTCTGCTAGTTACCAGCTGAAGAATGTACTGTCTACAGAACTGCTTCAGTTTAGCTTTAGGAGAGGCTGGTTTTCTGTGCAAGACTGACTTTCAACCAGTTTGTCATCCTATGAAGGATTTCTATACAGTCCCTAGGAAGCAGCATACTATTTTCCACCTCCTCCTTAAAAAGAAAAAAATTCTTAACAGTCCTGGACAAATGATTGCTAACATTTGGTCTGTGAAATGATATCAAAAAGTTCCAGTTCCATAAAAAGCGCTTACACTCCCATGGTATTAAACCCTGTATCTTAACATATTTTGTGTAAATTGCATATAGAAATTGAAGTAAAAAAAAAATGAACTTCTGAACATGTTGTATTGGCTGGAGTAGTAGAGACTACCAATAAATTTAGAATACAAAAAGCGCTGAAGTTTACAATGGCTTTATTTTTTTATTAAGCATGTTCACTGTGTTCTTGAAAGAAAGAAATCTAGCAAGAGCCTTATCCCCTTTGACTTTTATATGTGAATTGAGCCTTTGAGAAAATGTGAGAGATCTGCTGACCTACATCTAACATCCAGAGAGAAAACAGTGTTACAATGTTCTATATAAGGACTGCTCTGAAAATAATGCCTCCTATTTTATTACGTTCGCCTGTGAAGTCAGAGGGAGATGCTGGGGGTATATTAAGAGGTTGAACTTTTGCACCAATATTACATTATGTTGAGAGATGGCAGCAGAGGGACAGTCTGACAGAATGGAAGTGAATACGAAGCTAAGGTGTGGAAGTGAATTCCTTCTTGCCACAAAAATTATACCCACTCACATTCATCAGTGCTTGCTGAACATTTCTGGAAACAAAACAGTGAATACGAGCACAGTGAGGTGGTGGGTGATGCGTCTCAGCAGTGGCAATAGCAATGTGAAAGATAAGCAAAGTTCCAGAAAGCCATGCACAGCTATCAAATGAAGAGATTCTCAATCAGCTTATTCAAATGAACTGGCAGATTATAATCAGGGAACTGAGTATGGAGTTGTATTTCAATTTCAACATGTTGGAAACAATGGTGACAATGTCGGAACATCACAAAGTTTGCACCAGGTGAGTCCCAAGAGTGCTCACATAGGGAAAAATGAACCGTATACCAATACAAGGCTAAAGATGATAGTTTCCTGGACCAAATTGCTCCCAGTGACAAGATATGGTAGCATGACAATGAGCCTGATAGAAAATTGCAGTCCATAGAGTGGCAACATGTGAATTATCTCAAGACACAGCCCTCAGCAAGTAAAGTGGTGTGCGCTGTCTTTCAGGACAGGAAAGGGGTGATTCTTCTGGGTTTCCTGGGGCATGGATAAATCATCATCTCTGACTGCTACATTGCAACACTGACTAAACTGATGGCTTGACTTTCCAGAATTGGGCCAAAGAAGAAAATAACCTTTCTTTTGCAACAAGATAACTTCAGGTCCCACACCAGTTTGAAGAGCTTTGAGTACATCTCCAGGCTTGGCTGGACTGTACTACCACACCTGCTGTATGCTCTGGATTTGACACCTTCTGACATCCATCTGTTTGGGTTGATGAAAGATGGATTGGGAGGGCAACATTTTCCTAGCAATAACACTGTCACAGAAGCTGTGAAACAGTGGGTCACTTCCACTGGTAAAAAAGCACATCTAGTAGCAGAGACCATGTTGAAAACCATTGGATTGTAGCTGAGAATTTCCCCTATTAAATGGTGCTATTGAAAAAAAATTAGGAAAGAATTCTACTTTAAAAAATACAACATATTGTATGTTGTTAATTCTTGAAATTTAACCAGGCTTTACTATGCTGATTCTGTTAGTACTGTCAGACATGGAGTTACTTAACAGTGTCACGTTTTTCCAAAAAATCCCTTTTTTTTGTGTGTGTGTGTGTTTGCAATAATCGCATGAACAAAAGATGGAAAAACTTCGCTAGGTGTCTTAAAGATAAACTTCGGTGCTGTTATAGAAATTCGAACATATAGGAATGCACTCACATGTTAAAATTTTATGTTTGATTACTGAAAGAACTACTACTGTGATATTTTGAAAGCACCAAGGCATAAAACTCCAAACACCCTGCAGTGCTATTTTATTGTGATGTGATTAGCACCTGTTTGCTTTCACTAATCCTACTTCAAACAGAAACGTGCTTACTCCACAATCATTAGACCATACATTACAGGCTCTCTCAAACAGACTCATAGGATTTAAGACTGTTTTTTTCATTAAAGAAAAGCCTCTTTCTAGATCTGCTCTGCAAATCAGACCAAACCATTCCAAGGCAGCAGTTGCATTGTGATTTTACTAAATTATGTACAAAGGGAGTGATTAGATGAAAGCTTTTTCCAGCAAGTCCAACCCACAGCCTGTAGGCTGCATGTGGCTCAGCCCAGCCTGTCTTACAGCAGCCCCACCCCACACTTTCATGGTGGTGGTCCTTCCCTACTGAACAGCCCAGACTGGCCCCAGGTACACACTCAAAGCTCAGAAAGACACAATTATTGTGTGATCGGGACTGTATGTGATGAAATCAGGACATGGGAAAGGGGAAGTACAGTGCTAATTCAAGTTATGGCAAATAAATGTATGCTTTTAAATATATTGGCTAAAAGCAGTCCGGTGAACAGAAAAAAAGTATGTATACTTGATTTCTGGACTGACAAAGGAATTTGACAACAGATTTCAAGCTTCCTGAAAAAAACATATTTTTTTGTTATGTTCATGATTCCATTTTCAGTCAAGACAAACACATTACCTGCAAATTTTCAAAAGGAATGTATATAGTAGCGATCAGATACTCAGTTCAAAAATTTGATCACGTTTCTTTGTTAGAAGTTTTTGAGTTCTATCTTACCAGAGAAGGACTACCCTTGCTTTACAATCACTCGCTATTTATGTTATCATTTTCTGGAAGTATATACATATGTATTTTCAAGGATGAAGCAAAGGAGGAGTAAAATTTCATCAGAAATCCCTGATGGGAATCTTGAGAATTCACTAAGAATTACTACCACTTCCGCTGAACCAGATTGATGAGCTGGTTTCACAAAAACACGGTCAAATATCCCACTATGTTTTTGTTTCTCTCTTATTTTCTTGATGTTTTCACAAAAACTAATTTTGTTATTTATGTACACAAACTTTATATATGTATATTATACATGGCCAAAGATAATTCAGTGCAGCCCAGTTAGGCCAAATGTTGGGACACTCGTTATAAATAGAACAGACTGTAATTGAAATAGTACCTACCTGTACCAAGTATTTTCACCCAAGAAACAAGAGCTCACTGGAGAGATGTACACAAGCCTTTCTGTTGTAAGAATGTCTTTAATAAATTAATGATGAATTATCTACTACATTCAAAAACTTTGGGCTGTCTATGCTCAATGAAATAGGAATTTTTAAAGCATGGAGACATAAATTTGAATCAGTGAATCAGTTTTCATAAGTTTTTCTGCTCATAAACTGTTGCTAGTGGATATAGCATGGATGAGTTCTATGAAATGCCTAGAATCAAGTCTTAAAACGTACATAAGGCAAAGAACTTGGACAAATTTACTACCAGCTTATGCATTTTGTAGTGTATACATACACAGATTAATAGGAAATAGGAAAAAAATTCCTCAACAGACATAAAATCATAAACCAATTACCAATTTAACCGAAATTTCCATGAATAACCAATAACAGAGAAAAAAATGGTTTATTAATGTCACTAAATGATATATTTCATTTAATCTTTCCAACTGTCTTGCTGTATGCCTCCTAAAAACTTACTTAGTTTGAATATTTTTGCACAGAGGAAATTGAGGCAATTATGCCAACCTATCCAAATATGTGATCTGAAATTGCCAGTATGAATTCACCATGCGTATATTGCACCTGATCAATCTGGTGGCCTTTTTTAATGGAATAATGATATCAATAGATGAAGAGCAACTGATATAATCAATCTAGACTTCTGGAAGGCCTTTAATATAGTCCCACATCACATCCTTTTTTCTGAGTTGGGGAGATATGGATCCAAAGGGTGGACTATTTAGTGAGTAGGAAATTGGTTTGAAGTATGGTAAACAGCCCTATCCAGGGGTAGGCCCATGATGGTTGGTGTTCCCCACGGTTCCATCTTGGGGCTGATGCGGGCTGATGCTCTTTAACATGTTTATCAGTGACATAATTTGAAGGGATTGAGTGCACCCTCAGCAGCTTAACAGATGATGGCAAGCTGAGTGGTTCAATTGATGAAATAGAAGGAAGAGATGTGATCAAAGAGATCTGGATCTCGAAAGGTGGGTGTATAATCAAAGAATATTAGGATGTTATAATCACAAAATAAACAAGAGAGTTAGGCAAAGTAGACTATGATAACAAAAGAGAATAAATAGAAGGCTTACCCCTATCCTGGGCTCACCCACATAACACCAGCAGAAGTGATCTCCAGAAGAGATCCTTCCCCACTGGTAGGTAGCTCTTACTAGGTCTAGGAGGGGTGGAGCCTGGCTCCAACCCTTCCGGCAGCACAGGTGAAGGCAATTCACCTGTGCTCCTCTGGCTGACTCATTGCTTGCCTCAGGTGATCAATCAGAGGTTCCGGCCATGATTTAGCAGTTCCCATACAGTGGGCTCGTGTGAGCCTAATGAGAAAATGAGGGAAAGGTTGTTGATGTAGTCCACCTAGAATCAGCAAAGCCTTTGACACTGTCTCCCACAGTATTCTCCTAGAGAAGCTGGCAGCCTCTGGCTTGGACAGGTACACTCTTTTATAGGTAAAGAACAGAGTGGAGGGCCAGGCCCAGAAAGTGGTGGAGTATGGAATTAAATACAATCAGTGACTGGTCATGAGTGGTGATCCCCAGGAGTCAGTACTGGAGCCACTCCTATTCATATTTTTAGTGATAACCTGGTAAAGTTGGTTGAGTACACCATTAGCAAGTCTGCAAATGACACCACAATGGCAGGAAGTATTGATCTGCCTGGGGGTAGGGAGATCATACAGAGGGATTCGGACAGGCTAGATTGCTGGGCTGAGGTCAGTGGGATGAAGTTCAACAGACCAAGTGCCAGGTTCTGTAATTTGGCCACAACATCCCCAGGTAACGCCATAGGCCGGTGGCAGAGTAGTTGGAAGACTGCATGGAAGAAAGGACCTGAGAGTGTTGGTTGATATTCAGTGGTACATGAGCCAGCAGCACGCTCAGCGAACAAGAGGGTCAGTGGCATTCTGGCTTGTACCAGAAACAGTGTTGTCCCTCTGTACTCAGTGCTGGTAAAGCTGCAAATTGAGTACTGTGTTGTTTAGGGCCCCTCACTACAAGAAAGACATCAAGGCCCTCAAGTATGTCTAGAGAAGGCAGTGAAGCTGGTGAGGGATCTGGACCAAGTCTTATAAGGAGCTGCTGAGGGAACTCGAATTGTTCAGTCTGGAAAAGAAGAGGCTCAGGGGAGCTCTCTAGAGCTGCTTGAAAGGAGGTTGAGGCAAAGTGGGGGTCAGCCTCTTCTCCTGTGTAGCTAGCGATAGGATTAAAGGGAATAACCTCAAAGTTGCAACAGCCTTTATTCAGGTTGGATACTAGGAAAAAAATTGTTCTCCAAAAGAGTGGTTATGTGCTGGAACAGTGTGCCCGGGGAGGTGCTGGAGTCACTTTCCCTGGAGGTGTTCATGAAACATTTAGATGCTGTTCTAAGGCACATGGTTTAGAAAATTTAGAAAAAGGGGAAATATTTGTGGGAGCTGGGTGGTTGGACTGAATGATCTTGGAGGTCTTTTCCAACCTTTGTGATTCTATGATTCTATGATCTTTAAGATTCCTTCCAACATAAACTATTCTACTATTCTATGGAAAAATGAAGTCTACAAAAATCAGTAATCTTATGAATTCACTTTGAATGTGACAGCACAATAAATTGTTAATTACTACAACATAGTCCTAATCTGAGTGGGTTATGACAGGTTATTTCTATCAGCATTTGTAAGGGTATGCTGCTAACCTTAGTATGATCTTACATATTTCTAGCAGGTTTGTTCTTGTCAAATATTTCCAAAGATTCCCCTTCTCCTTGTCTTCAGTTTCCTTGCTAGAAACCTTTAAGAGAAGTTGATGTTGTTCTCTTTAAAGTTTATTAATTCATCTCTTGTAGTGTCCCAAATATTTTGCTAGTTGCAAGCGTCATAGAGCAATCATCTCCCAGGAACTGCTCTCCATATATGGCTATTGCCATTGCCACTGCATATCCTCACAGTTCTCAAGAAGTTAACCTTGAAAATAGATCAAAGTTTCTACCTATTTTTGATAAAAGTTACAGTTTAACATTCTTAATTTTTATGTTATTTACTTTCCTACACAATGCAAATCATAATTTCAAAAGCTGTTTTATTTTTCAGAACATGTTTTCTTCAATATGCAGCCTCTTAAACCAGCAGGACCCTCTTTCCTTTCCTGCTGTCATCTGAAAAATAGATACTTCTGTATCTATAGAGATACAGACTAAAGTCACCTGTTCACCCTGCAGAACTTCAGATATTCTAAAATTAATTTCCCCTGTACAAACCAAAGGAAATATTTTCCGCCCACCTAACCCCAGTGCCATATTCTGTTCTATTATTTTCAGTGTAACAACTCAGTGTAACTGAGTTTTTGAAAAACTCAGAAGTCTTTACAAGCGAAGGTTTTCATCTGCAATAAACCAGAAAGCAATAATCTTGACATAAAAGACATTCTGAGCTTACCTGCAATGCACTACCATCGGACCAGCATCAGGTGGGTTACAGGTCTTGACACGTCTCAGGAAAGCTAAGAATGGTGTTGGGTGTTCTGGAACACCATGGTCAGGCCAGGCAGTGAACTGGAATTGCCTCACTTCCCTTTTCTCACTTGAACCATTCTAAGAAATGAAAAAAAAAAAAAAAAGAAAAGAAAAAAAAAATGTTACGACAAAATTGCCATTTTATGTGAGATCAGGGCCAGTAAGTGAAACACTCGGAGAGGAATACATACCAGAGAAGGCAATTTAAATCATATTTGGTACCAGAGAGAAACTGAACTCAGGCTATATGGAGGAAAAAAATTTTCTTATATTCAAAATTGCATCACTGAAACAATGTAAGAGCTTTAATCATAATCTGCAGCAATTAATCACAAGAAGATCTAGTACTTCGGTTAATATTTCACTCAGTGAAGTTATGAATAAAGACATTTCTGTATTAATCTACAAAATACCATGCTGGAATATGAGCATATGCTGACAGCAGGTTTCATTTTTCAGTTTTGCTAAGGGGTAAAGAGAGAGAAGGAGGGGATGAGAATAATGAGAAGGAGAAAAAGAGGAGGGAAGGCAGGAAGAAAAAGAAAGGAGAAAGGAAGGGAGTATGTGGAGGGAAGATAGAGAGAAATAAGGAAAAAGAGAGAAGGAAAAGAAGAAGAGAGTAGAAGGGAAAGGAAGAGAAAAGAAAGCAAAAAGGGAGAAGGAATAAAAGAAATTATATACCTTGTAAAGTGCAAATGTACGAACACAGTATGTTGCCAATTCAACCGTGTCTAAAAGGGTCACTTGGATGAGTCCATAAGTTTCTGTGCCTCTGCTTGGCCAGTACTGATCACACTTCACCTGTAGTGAAAAACATACAATTCCTTAATACTGTAAAACTGCTGTTTGTTTCATGCCAGAGTGTTTAGTCCTTGTAGGTTTCAAAATGTAAGGAGTTACAATGTTTAAAAACAGCAATGGATTCAATACAAGATATTTCATTTTCCACAAGAACTGCTTTTCTGAGAGTGAGGCTTCTAATATCTTCTTCTACAACTGGTATTTATATATTCAGAGGTGTGGTGTGGATGGTCAAAAGCACCAATATGTATAGATACACTAAAGAAAAATTAATAGTTATTTTGTGATAAATAAATTTATAATAAATTTATAAATATATAAATTTATAATAGATAATTGTAATTTTTATATTACAGTTATATAATTATATAAAATTTATAATAGACAATTTGTAATAGATAAAACATAACCTGATTAACTCCTCTTTAACATACTATAATTTAATAACATATTAATCTAGTGAGTGTAGATACACAAGTTTTTGAATACTTGTCATATTTAATCTATTTTATGTCAGTCTGAAAACATATAAAGTGTTTCTCTGATGCTAGTATGTTTGTTGCTCCAAACAGAATGTCTCTGTTTACATGGAAAATACAACAGATTCAAAGAGTACAATAACACTCTTTGATAGAGCAAAATCTCATCTGTAAAACACTACTCTTCCACACATTCCTATTAGCTATGCATTTTTGCCACTGATGAACAAAAGCCTGCATACTGTGATTGTAAAAATATGCACAAGACAAGATGGCACTCTGCTGCTGTTGCCACTGCTGAAATGCAGCACTCACTACCTCACTGCACTCACACCCACTGTTTGGTTAACATTCAGCAAGTGTTGATGAATGTCATTAGATGCAGTTTTTTCTTTCGCTTGGAGGAATTCAATGACACACCTTTGCTTCACATGCACAACCATGTCAGACACCATTTTGTCAGAATGCCCCTTTGCTGCCATCTGTCACATAGCAACACAATAATGTAAGATGAGAAGGCTCAACCTTTATTGCCGTACCACCACTATCTGCCTCTGGAACTCTGGGCCAATATAACAAAACAGAAGATATTATTTTTGGAGCAGCCCTTGTATGAAACACATTTAGCATGTTCAGAAATATCTCGGTATAATACTGAATTTATCTGAGAAATAATTTTAGTACACAGATAAATAAAAAAGTATCTGCAACTATTAAGTGCATTGTGAAAATACAATTTCCTTCTTAATTCAGTGTTATGATGCATAAAGCAAAATCATGTTTGTAGGAACTTAAAAGATATGATTTGATAATTTATACGGATGATACGGTTTCATTCAACATATTTTAAAAGACATAGGACATTTCATTCAGAGAAATCTCCATTTTAAAACACTATAGATTGTATTAACAAGCTGAAATAACTCTGACTAAGGTAATGCAGAAGAGAGCATACGCTTACAATCTTTTTTGAGACTGAATATGATGTTTAGTATTTATAATGAAAGCTATTAAGAAAAAAATCAATACAAGATGTCTAATACATTCAAAGAAGATGATACAAAATAGTATGGGGACTACACAAAAATATTTGTGTTTCACTGACAGATATATTATACAAAAATGTCAGTTCTGTCTGTAACAAAATTGCTGAAAGAGCAATTACTAAATATATAATGAATATCAGTGATAAACTTTGCAGGACTCCTAGCAGTAAAAAAAGCAACTGCAGCATACTCATTTCACTTTACCTTAATATAGATACTGTAACTTAGTTGTATTTTATCTAGAACAGTTGTGCTTTATTTTATCTCCTATAAGAAGACATTGTATATATATATATATTTTTAGCAGCTAACACTCTTACCAGAACTAACTAGAAGAAACTTTGAAAGTTGTGTGTTCTCCAAAAACAACACTTGCTAATGTGTTTCCATTTGAGACAGTCCTGGGGAGGTATTAAGAACAGAACTAGGAGTGTGATAATCTAATGTTAAACATTTATCCAGAAATTTGTAGAAAATTTATCCTTTTCAGTTAAGATGGGAGAAAACTTATATGCCTGCTCTTTTATAATCAGCCTTTGCTTTTCTTCATTTATTAGCTTTTCAAACATACACTCCATCAATTTTCCAATTTTTCTGGGATACTTTCTGTGATATCTAGCTGATACAGAACACTATTCCTGGAAGACAGCTTACACAAAATTAAATATTGTTTAAAATAAACACAATCTATAGATCACTGTATGCATTATTTGAAAGTGGAAATTATGAAAGTAAGTATCAATTTTTTTAGAAAGAAAAACTGATTTTTGATTGATACAATTTTGATTTTCTGGAATAGAATATGAGGTATTTTTTTGATGAAATTATATTCTTTATTCTTATTGTCTCTTGATTTTTTCCTGGGACAAGAGGTCTTCAAACATGTGTTCTTATCTGTCCCTAGATTTTTGCTAGTGATCACAACGCTTACAGTATCAACATTCCTAACAATATATCTTCGTGAAAGATGAGAACAATGTTTTGTACCAGCATTCCCAGGAGAAAAGAACCAAATAATTGAGACAATCAAATGTTAAGACACTATTATCTAAAGCAGAGTTCCTGCTAAATGTTTTATCCAGATTTTTCAAAAACATATGATTACAATCCTGGACTGCAGCTCTTAAAGTAAGTTTATTTTCAGATTATACATTAATA
This sequence comes from Centrocercus urophasianus, assembly GCF_019232065.1. Classification (NCBI taxonomy): domain Eukaryota; kingdom Metazoa; phylum Chordata; class Aves; order Galliformes; family Phasianidae; genus Centrocercus; species Centrocercus urophasianus. The sequence continues at coordinate 1,418,701 of NW_024884833.1, forward strand.
TTTTTTTCAGAAAAAGAGTTCTCAAAACCCTTACATCACCCATAATGTAGTATGAAATGTTTACAAATCTGTTTTTAAAAGGTGACTGCTAGATGTATTTTACTTCAGCTCTATGGACTGCACTTAAATGTCTTCTGTTAAGGGGAATGACTTCCTCACTTGTATACGTGGTTTGGAAACCTGACAATTTGAATGTGGTAAGCACAGTGACATTTAATGTAGGCATTCTCCTAAAGAAATGCAGACTAGGGAATTTATTTTCAAACCAATTTTGCAACAAGATTTTGGTGAACTTCATAGTCTTCATCCTCTACTTATCCACTCAATTCCCACTTTCAAGGGCTGAGCTATTCCTCTGCAGACTACATACACCTGTACACAGTGAGACATTTTTTGGCATCTTGACTCTACAAGAAAATAGCTTTCCCCAGTAATTTCCTAATGCTCTCTTGCCTGTCACTGTAGATGGCAAGAGTCATATAAGAATGAAAGAACTCACTGGAAATTTTGAAGAAAAATTAAATTACAAATAATGACAAGAATACCACTTACTACTACCTTTCCTATCTGATCCTGCCTAATTGCCATATATAAGTTCTCATGACTTCAGCTGTCAAAAGACATGTAAATATATTACAAAATCTTGTAAATACCATAATAGTAAACACAATTAGAAGACATAACTAGTGATAACAACATTCTTGCATCCTGCTTCTCAAACATACGCATCTTTTCTTTCTTGACAACTCTTACATGCAGATCACCTTTGCTTTCTGTGGAGGTTTGAGCATTCTCTGAAAGCAAAAGTGAATGCAAAGTTAAATGCCTTCTCTTCTGTGAAGAATGAGAATGTTGAGACCATTTCAAACTCGAGGGGCTTAACTAGCGACCAGAGTCTTTTTGTGGATATTCACACTTTGACAAATTACAGACAACAGATGGTTGCATAAACAGAGCTGAAGAAAAGTTATTTTCATCTGAACATATAAATACAAATAATCCTGACAGCCAAGGGCAGAGAAATAGTATTACAGTGCAAAGTTGTATTAGTTTGACTGAGAAGTCCCTTCAGGTGAATCTTAACAATGAACTAATTGTTACAGACTATCTGAGATTATAAGGTCAAAATGCAGTTCATGGAAGAGAGCGTAAACTAATAATAGGCAGATTCATACAGTGTATTCCTTGTTGTATGAATAGCATATGAATTATGTTAAATCTGAAATAACAGTAGCATGCGACAAACTTCTTCCTTTGGTTTTCATAATAATAATAGCCCTCTACAGACAAAAATCTCAGAGTTCATTTTCAAAGTCTTTCTTCAAAAAGAAAATACCTCTATTTGCTGAAAGAAAATGTCTCTTTAAAGGTCCTTTCCAACCCAAACTATTCTATGATTCTATAATGCTGAATCGTAATAGTCCAATAGAAAAGTAGTGCTGATAGTTGCTGATGAAAACTGCCTTAAATGCTAAAAGGCTAGATGGGTGCCTCAGACATTTCAGCTAATGCTCTGTCTGCAAGCAGTTGCTATTTAAAGTAATTGTGCTTTTTGCAACAATGCCATGACACATAAATATCAGGATGATCTGAGTCTAAATATCACAGACAATAACACTAGTGTGACAGACTGTAATGCAAGGATTCTACAAGAAAAAATGAAACAAAACACCCACACTTTGAAGGCCATTTTAGAATAAGATTTGGCAATGTGTCATCCATTCACTTTCATGCAACATGAGTTGCATGATTTGCAAGTAAATGGCAGATTAAAATTTTGAAGTCCTGTGAGAAATATGGTTTCATACAGTTTTCATACAGTTTTCAACAGTCTATGTTTAGATTTTGGTTTGAAGAAATACCAGATTTAATAGAGTTCTAATTTTTGAAGGAATTGAACACCTTTTCCCTGGAAGACAGAACTTCTAAGCCTCACCAAGTGTGTTCCCAAAACAATTGATTGTCTCTAAGCATTTTTTTCTAAAAATAATTTTTTTTTCCACTGCAGAACAGAGAACAATTGTATGCAGTGATCTCTAATATGGATTTATAGTGTATACGTACTTGTAAGATAGTATAGACAAATGAATACTAGGTTAGTCATTAGCACTGAAAGATTATTGATAATTAAAAGCATGACTCCTATTATAATCCTTATGACTGAGTGTGGTACAGGCATTAAAATAAAAAGAAACTGACTTTGAGAATTGGGAATATTTGAAATATGCTCTCTAACTTGTCTTTCATCTTCGTCTATACAAGCCAGTAACAATTCAGAATTATATTTGAAATTCATCAATCTGACATCCTCTTTTTTTTAACTCTTCATAACAGCACGGAAAACAGGGCCATAGTGAATCTATTTTGAAAGATGAGTCTGTCAAACAGTTTAATACAGCTAGATTTTCCAAAGGTAAAAGGCTTCTATGAAGTAAATCCAGAGGAACTAGGGAATGGGCTGACTACTTTTATGCACCATTCTTTTCCTGTACTCAAGGCTGATCACTGTAAGCAGCCTGAATATTCCTTTAACTGGAAAAAAAAAAAAAAATAAATCATTTAAGAATATGGATATATTAAACAATTCATGGGTTCTACTGAAGATTTTCTATGTTCCATACAAGAGAGCCATCTCTTTAAGCTGTCGTGAGTATTATGTAAGAAACTAATGAAAAAAAAATAGTTTAAAACATCTGAGCAACAAAGTTCTGTTCTTCCCACAATTCTTCCCACAATTCTTTGTTCACTTGAAAGCTGGGCATGAGATGAGAAAGGATGAAAATGGGGAACAGAAAACTGGTGAAGAGATTAAAATTCTAGAGGCCTTAAAAGTTTTCAGCATTATTTCAGCTTAAAAAGCTGAAATTTCAGCTGAAAGCATTCAGAGTTATTTCACGTTCTTGTGAGACTGATCAGAAAGAGCACCCCAAAAACATTACCAGCATGAGCCTCCCAGTACACAGCTGTATTCATTAACTTCCTCAGAAAGTGGTAAAAACTTTACAATTGATGGTAAATTTAAATCAGAATGTTCTCATCCAGAAGTACTTGTCTGATGAGCTCAAAATTTGAACACGTATTTCTCATTGTAAATACCAGTCTTGAGTCCTTCCACATAATCTGACAAACAAGAATTTCCTAGTTTTTTTTTTTTCCCTAAATAATAATTAATTAAATCACTAACATTTTCAAGCCTGAAATACCTTTAAAAAGTCTGTGTAGTCGTACAGTACTATATGACAAAGAGCTTAAACAAAAATGAATTAATACCTGCATTTAAAAAAAGTATGCAGAATTTTAATTTTTGTTAGGAAAGTTTATAACTCAGAGTGTTAAAGGCCATAACCTGTAAGTGTCCCTTTATCTGCAATAAGAAAAAAATTGCATGAGATAGTACTTTACGTCTTACCTCAAGCACAAAGCAAATGAATGAAGCAAATAAATTCAAATTACAGACTTACAATATAGTTTTCATTAAACCCATTGCTGTACACGCCTCAGGAAAACCTTATTTTCCAGAAAATTACTAGTTTATCCTAAAGCAAAGAGAAACAATTTTATTTATGGGTGCAGAATCATAACACAAAAAACTTGGTGGTTATTTGACAAAAACTACATTGTCAGTTTAGCAGGTACTACTTTATCATTTAAAGTAAGGCTCTAATGTTAGCAGTTCTTGACATCTTAAAGAGACTGCAGAAGGCATCCTACAGAGTTTGCTCCATTCATGACATTATATTTTGAAAATTCTTTCAATACCATGAAATAGATACTCTTTCCTGCAAAGTTGATTTCTTACTTGTAGAGCCCCACAGGAAGGGAAAATGGTTGATTGGCATAATCTTTTTAACAGCTTTTAATGTACCAGAAAGCTAACACATTTTCTTTCTACCATATAAAACAAAACCAATTATTTCTGACTTCCCCATTTATAATTTTTCAAAACTCTGATTACTAACATTCTCTTTGAGATTATCTGTAGTTTACCAATCGCTTTTCACTTAGAGCATTCATTCAGTATGTGCTCAATTTCAAACGTGTATAAGCTGAAATAAACAGACACAGATTGATAAAATTGCTTTTAGTCTTTGCAGTAGCACTGCAGAATTTGTTTTATCACTGTATTAACACTACATACAGTTCTCATATATTATTCTCAGATATTCTCATGACTCTTTTGATTGTTGATGCAACAGTTGGAGTTCTAGCTGAGGTCCCTTGGCATAACACTTCTTCCTGAAGTGGGTGCAGTTATATTAGCATATATCCATAACTAGATGATTGTGGTGTTACTGCGTGAATTAGGTACCTATGACTGACTGCTTTTGAATGAAAGCTGTGCTCCTCCTGCCCTTGCTTCTCTGAGAATGCTTCTATAATGACCAGACAGATTGCCAAGGTTCATAGTTCTGTTAGGAAGTAGATGGTGACTTCTCCTAATTCGGCTCCTACAATGGTGCAGAAATTCCTGGATGGTGGCCAACTGTTACTGTTAACAAAGAACAGTACCAACCTACATTTTTTATTTTTATTTTTATTTATTTATTTATTTATTTATTTTTAAATCTGACGAACTCATGGTGTACTTGAGTAAGAGTAAGATTTTTCCTTTGTACTGGCCTTAGCTCTGTCATTCATTCTTTTCCTGACTCACATCTTAGCATACTGGGAGCGCTGAAGAAAGGAAATAAAATTCTAATAGTACCTTATTGATAAATTAGTGATCAATTTTCCACTAAAACTGGGGAATGAACCAATTACAAAACTGCACACTTAATTAATTGTTAGAAAAACAATAAATTTTGGAACAAGAGAGTGCTATCTGCAATGTACATCCTGCCCAGTAATATGCATGCTAGAACTCTTAACTTACTTCTCACCACATAAAAACATGCATATTTTCTAATTCCCGCAGAAAGTAGAAAAACTTTTATTTATTTTGTTCCAGTATTTAAATATGCATCTTATGACTTTAAAAAATAACAGTTATATCCACTTCTGCTGTCACAGTATAATACACAGATCAACTGTTTTATCTAAAGTGAAATACACATTTGCATGTGGGAGTATATTAATACAATTTGTGATGGATTGTTAAGTGCATGTATTAATGACATTTCTGCTCATATTAGTGAAGATGTCTTATTGCCATTTATATTTGATCCAGTACTGTGACAGATAATAACTCCAGGATAACCTGTCAAAACATACTTGGTGCGAAAAAATCTCAAATTTACTGCTGTAATCCTGCACAACAAATGGGAAATTACATTAATCAAACTCCCATAAAACTCTACTGCAATTCTGTATTTGTATGGAAACTTTCATGCATTTCAGACAGACAAGCAAAGCAATGTCCTTAGATTCCTTTGCTGACTACTCACTGTTGTGCATGTAATATCGCCTTTTCTTACCTATATATAATATAATCAGGTAAGCTACATTATATATCAGTTTTTAATTTGCCATCAACATATTAAGATTCAGCAAAAATGTTAGAAATTTTTGCCTTTGAAGTTGAATATATGGGTTATTTTCCTATCTGCCTTAATGCAAGGACTGTGCATCAACTTGATGTAAGTCCTCATGGCAAGACTATAATTGTAAGCTTGTTTCAAAGCACAATTGCACTTTCCATTGTGCATATTCAGATTTTTGATTATTGTACACTTAAATATTTATGTATTCTTTGCTTATAATACTGATAATACTTTGCTGATAATACTTCCTGACAGCCAAATGACTCTGGAGCAGGCAGACAATATTAGAAAAAGTATCCTCATGTACTCAGTGAATCATTTGCAAATTTGAATGAAACTGGTAGTATCACTATGAAAACAAAAGCCCTCCTCATAGGTATTGAAGCTCAGGATCTGCCTCTTATCTGAGCAATAGCTAGGATTAATATGGAGACATGTAACTTTGATCTTACTGAGGTTCTTTTGACAGAAGGCTCTATTTCTAGACATTATGGTCCTAACATAGATAATATTGCCAGCCAGGTAGAAGGAGTATGTGTTCTCCATCAGTTATAAAACAATAAAATGTATTCAAAATAAGGAATAAAAGGAAAGAAAAAAGATTGAATTCTGTTTCAAGTGAATAATCTGCAACAGTACTGCACTGAAACAGAGAAAAAACCTGAATGTTTCCTCTCCAATTTATATAGTATATTTTAATATAAAAGATTTTTGCTAAAGAGGAGATTATTCACAAGATGAATCATTCTGATCATTCACAAGAACATCTATTGTAATTTGTAAATAAGTGAAAGTTGGAAAAAATTGAACCACATTCTAAATCACACAACTTAGAAAGTTCATTTA
>NW_024884833.1:1425126-1460856 GCF_019232065.1 Centrocercus urophasianus
AAAAAAAAAAAAAAAAAAAAAAAAAAAAAAAAAAAAAAAAAAAATTAAATAAATTAAAAAAAAAAAAAAAAAAAAAAAAAAAAAGGGAAATCCATATTTCTGGAGGAGGGAAATATAGAAAAGTAAGAGAAGTATCAAACATTAACACTTAACAAGCTTTGCAGCCTTCCTTGGTGTAATGCACAACTGTTTCTCTTAATCTCTGATTTGCACCCTTATTCTTCTTTTTCTTTCACTCAGATTAAACAATTATTCTATCAACAGTGTTTCATTTACTATCAGTATACATAATCATTTTTTGTGTATGTTTCAGAGCAAAGTAGATTGCTCTGAAAGAAATGCCTCCTATTTATTTCCATAGAAACTACAAGACATATGAAGAGCATAGTAACACCATTGATAGAGAAAATTCTCAGCTACAAAGCAGTGTTTTTCAGCATAGTCACCACCATCAGCTATGCATTTTTGCCAGTGATGAACAACAGCCTGCATGTCATGCTTGTAAAAATATGAACCTGTAGAAGTGATACACTGTCACTGTCACCACTCCTGAAAAGCACCACTTTTTATAGCTGAACAAGTAAACTATAGATTCACTTTAATATCTTTAGTTGACGAACTCAGCTGTAAAACTGTGTGCATTCTCAAACCTGAAGATAGTCAGACATCTAACACATGCTAATGAACTGACTTTGTTTCAGTGGATGCAATTAAAGTCCACATCTTTATCTACTCTGTCCTGGTTAAAAATGCTGATATCAAGCTGCAGGACTGTACAGTGAATAAAAGCAACCTAAAACAAAATGACAACTTGAAGATGGAAAATAGGTGAAGTCCCAGAGAGAAATGATTTTACCTTGAGACAAGAATAATGATCAGGTTTGCAAGACACAAAGTTGAACCAGAAGAAAAAGAGAAACGAAATTAGCAGTGATCTTCATCTTTAAAGTTATAAAACTGTGTTTGTATTTCTAGCATGAAATTTCACTTCTATCCTGCGATAAGAAATACACTACACTAGAATTACAGCTTGAGAAAAAACAACAAAATCTTTTCATCACATTTTTCCTATGCAGATTTTCCCATTGCTCCTTCAATATCAACACCATTATTTGCATTACTTATAGCTACTGTATTAGAAAAAGAGGTAATCTGTGTGCCATGTTTACACTGCTCCAAAATCCATGGGAGTTAGACCAGAGCTTTATAATGTGCTGGATATGTGCTATCTAACAATATACATTGAGTACATAAAATTCGTATCACCTATGAACACAGAACTAGCTAAATTATGCACTAAGAAAACACAAACACAAGCATTGCATGAAGAGACAATCCATTGACTAGACTGTCTGGTCTCTCATTATGCTCGAGGGACATATTGCTGCTGAATGCTAATCACTTGTGGAGGTGATTGTTATTCTGATCAGCGGTTTTTAGAATGCAGTCAGCAAAGGGGAGATTTATTTTAAAAGTCTGCTAAGCAATTATTGAGAGGAATGAATGGAATTTCATTTAGTTACATCAAAACATCTTTCTAGGCTATGGCTGTCTGTGGCCTGCAGTATTAAGATAAACTCTCAAATATTTAAATACACCTTCTGAAATTAACTGCTTATTAGGATCAGATTTTTTCTCAGCATTGATACCATTTGCAGCAACATTATTATATAAGAAGCAATTACTGAACAAATGGACAGAATTTCATTTGCTTAATTCCAAAGAACTTTTAGTACCTACACTAAGGCCTGTAGTGTCCAGATAAACTGTAACTTTCTGAAAATTACTCTCTTCTACTTGCCAACAGGTACACCCATGTACAAGCAGAAAGTGGTTCTATAATTATAATGATACACATTGCTTGACCTGAAAAATAAGTACTTTATTTAAAAAAAAAAAAAAAAAAAAAGTTAAGAGTAAATATATATATATACTTCATAGCCTCCATAAATGAATGAATATTGCCAAGAGATTCAACAATTGTGTAACCACTGCAATTATGTGTATCTAAGCATACAAAAAACATCAGTGTCTACACAATACATTCTCTAATATTCCAAATATACATGCAGAAATACATCATAATTTTGAAATGGAACTCATCCATGAGTTGCTGAAATATCAGCTATTTTCCAGTTATACACTTTTTATTAATTTAAAAAATTTTCTAAATCTTTTCTCTTCCTCCCTAATTTATTTCTCTCCTTCATGAACTTTCTACGTATGTTGCCCAGTGCCTTTGTTTCCTTCACATCTTGTATCTCTCAGGACCTTCCATTTGCAATCCTTTATCCTGCTTCTCACTTGCAGATCTCTATCCTTTCACAGAGGCTCCCAGGAGCATGTAACCCAAGACCTCTGTGGTAATATTTTTTCTGTGTTAACACTCATGTTTATTATTCTGCTCAGCATTCATATTAATTGCAAATCCTGATTCTTTTAGTGGTTTCCCATGGGAAGCAGTTACTACAGATGTTAGAATTACCCTTTCCTTCTCACCTCTGATTTCTACATTTGGCTACAGCTTCTGCTTTATACTGCGGGACCTATTTGTGTGTTTCAGGTTCAGCAGTAAACCTAAAGCAGAACCTTCTCCAATCAGTGCACGTTCCCATCAGCAGTAACAGCATCATATGCAGGAACAACCAAAGAGGAGTTGTAGTTTGTCTTGATATAATATACAGAATTATTTTGGAAAAAGAATATTGGGGGGATCACCTTCTCTGCTTTTTCTAACCATTTTCTCTTTTTCTTTCTTCTCCTCTGCCCCAAAAAGTATTTACCATTAGAACTAATGTGTGTCATGAAATACAGACTTTGCTAATAAACCTTTGTGCAGCTGTGTTCTGTGGCCACTCTTTCCATCATTTCATCTTTATACATTATATTTAAGAAAACCAACTATTTTTATATCCCCTTACATTATACTAATATCCATTCATCACTTCTATTATTAAATGTTTTAGTTCTTTGCTTTTCTAATTTTATAAACTTTAAAATTTTATTTGAAGTATCACAGAGAATTTTGTATTCCATTACTGCATATATTATTTATGTTTTCCTTGCACCCAGAATGTGCTAAAGTAACATTCTTATATTTTTAATCAAATCCAAATCCTCAGTGATCTTAAGTGTAATCTATACCACACAAAACTGAAAATTGAATGCAGACATACATGAATTTTCTTATCACAATATGATATAATTATCGATTTTACAAAACAAATAATGCTTTCAGTCTTTCAGTCACCTCCTAGTGCTTACAGATGACTGAAGAACAACAAAATTCAATGTGGATCAAGAGATGTCAAGATTTTCAGAGGATAAAAACTCTACCAAATAAATGGTGTGACTGTAATTTCACAGATGAAACTAACATTTCCTATGCAAGTGATTTTTGTTGTTTGGACACTTCTAAACAGTAGTAACTGAAGAAAAAAGGTCAGCTCTTGTGTATATGCTGGAGGCAGACTAACACATATGAAACAAAGAAAAATCTTACCTGAAGTGATTTATCATATAATCTTATGATTTCTGTTAGAAGAAATCTTAAACATCATCCAGTTCCAAACACCCTGAAATTGTTTGGGATACCTCCCATTACATCGTTTTGCCCATCATTCCATCTAGCTGGCCTTGAACACCTGTAGAGACAGGGAACCACAACCTCCCCCAGCAACCTGTTCCAATACGTCACCATCCACATAATGAAGAATCTCTTTTTTGTATCTCATCGAAGTCTAATCTCTTTTAGTTAAAAACCTTTACTGTTGGTGCTACCACTGCACTCTAATGAAGTGGTCCATCCCATATTTCCTGTAGTGTCCTTTAAAACACTGAAAAGCTGCTGTAAGATCTCTCCAGAGTTTTCTCTTTTCCAGGCTGTACAATCCCAACCCTATCAGCTTGTTTCTCAGGTAGTACAATACTATTAACTTTGTGTTTTGCTGTATGTATATGTTTTCCTTACCCGGGACCTCTCTTCCAATTTTGTCATCATGACAACAGTTGCACCACGTTGCTCCCACATCATTCTCCAGAAGTCTCCAAAGGTTTCTGGCAATGCCCCTTGTGTTGCTATATATGCATTCTGCTTTCTGTATCCATCTATGTAGTTGGCATTGATATAGTCACTTCCTGGTATGCCTGCAAAGAAAGAAGAATGAACATACTGGGCAGCATTTCTCTGAAGTCGTATTGTGCAAGAGCTAAAAATCCTATTACAAAGCTGAACTGTAGAATCTGAAAGTGCCGTATATCATGTAATACATACATTCCTAAAAGTGAGTGCATGCAGCTTCTTGGGTATGCTTGCCACTCTGGGAATATCCATTCTTTTTAATTAAATGAGCCAATTTGATAAGGAAGTAAGAAGTCTGAAAATATATAGGGGGAGAAACCTGGGAGTGAAAACAGCAATATGCACAAGCTGGTTTGTCAGTGCCTGCTGTCACCTATTCACATAGAATCATCTCCCCTGACCAGGCAGGGCAGCCTCCCCACCAGCACCCTGAGTAGGCTTCAGTCAACTCTCTCATTGAGCTCATTGCATTTCTTTCAAATACAGAAAAAGATTTCATGCTGCCATATTATTGACATTATTGACATATGCATTTTTCCCAATAAACAGGAGACAAAATAGCTTTATTTTAACAAAAATTAGCAAGCAAGTAAAAAAACTGGAATCTTCTGTACATTGTATGCATGAAATATAGACATTTACAAGCCTGAGATTAAATACTTGAAATGGAGACAGAAGCCAAGAGATACTTTCACACTGGACCTACACTGTCATTCTCCCGAGACTCTGATATGTTGGACTAGACAGGGACTTCAAGTATGCCTACCAGAGTCTTTGGCAAGTAGGCACTTGCTCATTTTGTCTACTTACAGTCCCACATGATATTGAGCCAGGTCTTGGTCTTTGTCTATTTCAGTGAGATCATGATTGCTATGGCTGTACTTAGAGATGTGTCATAAAATACTGTCTACCTAGATGCTAGCTGTAGAGGAGATCTTGTTGCTGCTCTGAACTAAAAACAGAAGTGCTGGCAAAAAAAAAGAGGTAATTATAGCCATATTGATATCAGTCCCACATCCACTGGATTCAGCGGTGAATGGTCCAGCTGTTGGCTCAGACTATATGCATGCTGCCTAGAAACAGAATTATGATGTCACTACTGCTGCTGCTGACTGGAAGAAGACAAAATATTTATGTGAGATCACAGGGCAGGTGAGATCCCTGAGCAGTGTTTCCCATATTACTGCTGTGTTGAGCATTAAGGTGTTCCCAAGAAAAATTAGCTGAAATACACAACTGTGCATTGTAACAACAGGTTACAAAAGGTATGTTAATGTAATTAACAGAAGTTACTTCCTCTCTGTTTAAAAATTAATGCCTATGTTTGCACAGCCAACCTACTACGTCCAAGTTTTCAGCCCCAGGATATGGAGCAGATTGCACCAACAGTTTCATAAGGCAGTCAAGGTGATACAACCTCACAGACTTATTCTAAAGGTGTGACTATTTTGACTTTACAAACAGTATTTCACTTCACGGAAAAAAACAGAGTTTCTTTTGACATAAATCACAAGTTGCTGAATAAGTTCAATGGAGTGTTTCTCAAGCTTTCTGTCAGAAGCTGAACTTCCATAATTACTCTGATTAGTCATCTTCTGCTGGTGATCACAATCTAGGAATGATCTAGGGTGTGTACTCCAGTCTTACTTGACAACCAGTGGCATATATCTGAAAATATCTTCCAAAATAATAAAAGAAATCTGAAATTATTCAGATTATGAGTTACTGCAACTATAATCTGGCATTAAAATTTGCCTTTATGTCCCCATAAATTTGATAGGTTTCCTTGTTTTTTTATGTTCAAAATATATTTAAACAGAATTTTTAACTTGATTTGACTTTCTGTGCTAGTAAAGGAAAAACCTGACAAAATGTTTTAGAACAGGAGACTTTATAGCTTCAGGGGCATTAGAGAGGCAACAAATGGCATTCCTCAGACAGGATGCATGGACACAGGAAGACTGGCTGACTATTATTAGAAGTGATTGAAATTCTCTTCTGTGAAAAACAGAATAAAATGTATCACCTTCAAAACATAATCTATAGCTGAAAAGTGTGATTTACTGCCATAAGAGGTTGGAGTTCAAAAGCCTCGCTCTTGAAAACTTTTATTTTTTTACACAAGAGTTCTTATTGTGGAAATTGGAAATAATGGCTTAGAAAATACAATTTCCAGGCAGAATGTCGTATTTTCTTCCCTTATCAAGATAATAAAACATTTTTGCACAAAACAGATAAAAAAGTAAAATGATGCCAACAGGAGAAATCTACACCAACTGGGTATTATTACCAAAAGAACTGAGAAAGCTGGTAAGAAATGTTTTCTGCATAAATTAGAATTTCATTATGATGACTGCTATCATACTTTGAAGCATATGTTATAAATAAAAGCCTGAGGAAAAAATGAAAAGGAGAAACAACACTTTGTAAAGTGGTTAAATGATCTTATGGGAAAGCTGTCCTCTAGAGCTGATACCGTACAACTCAGCATGAAAATTAAGCATAAGAAGTATTGCAAACTGTGCAGTAAAGAATGATCTTTATAAATATCTGCAGCCAATACTACCGGTACTCAATATAAATAATTCCAAAATTTCTAAAATTGTTAATACTCACCAACTTATATTGCATTTATCAATAAATCATATTGAAATAAATACCTTCTAAATTAAATATATTATAATTATTTAAAATAGAAGGAAGACCCTGTTCCAGGGAGTGGAACACTTCTACTATGAGGACAGGCTGAGAGAGTGGGGCTGTTCAGTATCTAAAGGGGGGATATAAGAATGAAGAGTACAGATTCTTTAGCAGGGCCTGTGGTGATAAGACAAGGGAAAATGGTTTCAAATTAAGAGAGTGAGATTTAGACTGGATATAAGGAAAAAGATTTTTTTATGATGAGTGGTGAGGCACTGGAAGAGGCTGCTCTGAGATGTGATGAATTGCTCCATCCCTGTAGACATTCAGCTCAGGCTTTGAGCGACCTGACGTAACTTGGATGTCCCTGTTCATTGTAGGGAAGTTGGACTACATGACCTTTAAGGGTCCCTTCCAACTCAAATGCTTATTTGATTCCACAAAGTAAAGCTAGTTTTCAGATTGTATTCATCAGAAATGCAAGAAGGATAATCAAGATTAATAATTATAGGTGTTTTCAAAGAAAATGAATACACAACTAGGTTAAAATGGAATTTTTCACTCGATTTCGGCAAGAGGCATAAAATGTCTTACGTGTTCTTTAGCCAGAAAAATCCTTTTGCAAAATTACTTGGCATTATGGTGCATGAAAAGAATGTTGTTGGGATACGAAAAGGAAGGTCTCTTCACTACAGCCCCAGAGCAATAACTCATGACTCAGCTAATTCATTTCATGGAAAAAAACAACCCCAACTATCTAAACAATATTCACTCTGTGAAGATTTTTGTCTAAGAATTCCCCCCAGCAGTAGACAGAACTCTGTAGGATTACACTCCTACTGAGATGAAGAGAATTCCAAGCACTCAGGTCCATTTTGTGTTTCTTTTATCCCACTAGTATTACTTTCATTTTTTGCATTGAGTCTCTTCATTGCAATTTATATGCATGATCTCAGTTTCACATTATGTTCCAAATTCTTTTCATTTTCTGTAATACCATTTTCCTGTTCTAACTTTCTGTCTCACACTTTGCCACACTGATTTTTCCTTCATCAACTACATTGCTACAATTTACAAAACCAAGGCCTTCAAGGGAGGCTGTGTTATCCTAAGTGGTTTAATGAGGTATGTATAGTTAAAAAATAACATTTACCAAACCTAAACATATGTAAATATCTACACTAACCAAGCAGAAACAATTATCAAAGGAAAATAAATCTGAATATTAAAATGTTACTTCTTGGTGTACCTTTTCTGCTCATAACCTTATTCTGAGCTGAGAAAGCTGAAAAATTCTCTGTCAAGTCCAATAGGGCAAAAAACAATCACATGGCAACTAGTTTCACTGCAGTACACTGCAAACCTTTGTTAGTTGGCACAGCCTGAAGGGCATACCAACATGTACAGAGGCAATTGCCATCATTACTGAAATTCAGATGTAAAAGTTAAGTGAGGTCATTTCCATGAAAACATGGGTCAAGGAGGGGACAAAACATCTAAATTCTGCCTTCAGTAATATTGATATGACCTGTAACTAACTCTATTGGCATCAGGAGGATTTACTTAAGACTTAGAATGGCTTACCTTAAGTGTTATTTTAAACTAATGCAAATATGATTTGACTTCTACAAGTTTTATCAAGGCAGAGTTTCTGCATAAAAAGTCAACTTCCAGATTGTAATTGTACTATAACTATTTTTGAGTAACCTTTTCAGCTCTAGTTATAAATGACCAGAGTACACAATCTCCTTATTCTGTCAGCCAGGAAACAGACACAACAGGATCATGTGAGTAGATGAGCTATAACGATATCCTATTTTCAAATACCTCAAGAGATTAAAGTTGATTTTTTACAGAAAAAGAGTGAATGAACAATAAAATAAAATCAACCAATGACAGAATTCAAGTGTAAAGGGTTGAAAAAAGCACTTAAACGCTATATCTATTACTTTATGGTGAGTCTGTACTCATGAACTGATGTGTCTGTATTGTTCGTCTCTTTACACCCAGGGATCCTCGCTGCAAAGCTAATAAAGCAGACCTCAGAGTTATTGATTCGGTTATCTGAAGGTAGTTATAGTCTTAAATAGCTTTAATTAGATTTTATATTTTATCTACAAACTGAAACCAAATCATAAAAGTATTTCAAGCCTTTACAACTTCTATATTCTGGACAGTCTTTCTATTTAAAAAAAATATTAGAGCTCTGTTTCTGTGCTGCTTTTATAACAGATGTATTGTTAGTCATAAAAAGAGTATGAAGAAGTACGATTAAATGCTTATAAACAAGAACAATGTAATGACAAACTGAAAATGCTGATGAAGTTGTACTCTTGGGTTAAATAAATATCTGTACTTTGAACCATATCAGAGCAAAACCAAATTAAGAGTAGCTAGTAGATACCAGTAACAAATGTTTATAAGCAACTCTTTGTAACTTTAAGTCCTTACAGGTAATGAGAATAAAGTAATTATTTGTAAGAATGAACACTGGTAAAATTAAAATATTTTACTAAGACTGCAAAATACAGTATGTATCATCTTAATCTAATGAAAGGAAAAAATAAGTGATAGAAAATCAGTAGATTGTTAGGACTACAAGAATCTGACAAAGACAGAAAGGATGAAGGTGACAGATATGGATTCTCAGAGTGAAATGTTGAATTACAGTAAATTTTGAAAATAAAGGAATATCAAATAATGGTTTGCAGGATAAGCAAAATTAAGCAGGACAAAGAAAGGTACTGTGTACAGGAGAGAAGGAAAATATTTGAAAGAGGCAGACAAGAAAATACGGAAAAAGTGAAATGTAAGGAATACATGCGAACTATATATTAAAGGATGTAGGATATCTGCAGGCAAGGTGAGAAACACAGAAAGTTTCTTAGAAAGAATATGCGAGAAACAGGCCAGGAAAGCAAAAAGCTCTGTTAAGAAAAAAACACTGATGCTTTTCATAGCAATAATTATTCTAACATATATATTATATAATATATTAAGCATAACATATGTTTAACTTGCTAATTTTAAGACAAAGCAAAATGAAAACAAATGGCTTATATGGTGCAGAGACACAAATAACAGCATTCTTATGGCACAGTGACATAGTACACTGTGATATCAATACTTTGCATGATAGTGCACAGCAGATACCCAAATTCAACATGAAGTCATCATACTGTGATTAGTTTACAGCTGTCTGAAACTTGATTTAAAGATGTTCCAGCTCTGAGAATGAGTAGCACTAAACTAATTTGACAAATGATTCTTGTTAGGTATATCCTCTTGTTTGTGTAACTAAATGGTGCACTAAAATGGCCACAGTGCCTCTACTTAAACGAACTGAAATGATTTCTGGTTTGATTAGATATGTGCAATCAGTCAGAATTTATAAGAAAAAAAAAACCCTCAACAAGTTTCAACATGAATGCATTGTAAATTGTGAGGTGCCAAATCTTCATTCTCCATTTAAAAATTAGACGTTTTGCTGAAGCCTTCCAGATGGGTATGTATACATGAAAAAAATCAGTTTTCAGAAGAATAAATTACTCAATTTTTCTTTTTACATTACAACATCATAAGTGAATTCACAGGCCAGAATTATACCCATGCAACTTCTTTAAGCATTGCTTCTGAGGTTGTCATGATGAAGTATACTCTAAATCATTCTTCTATAACCTATTATCATTGCAAAACTTTTGCAGTTCTTATAGCCGTCTATACTTGTAGAAGATTAATGATATTTAATTATATTTTTTAACAGAATACAATGTGGCTACAGTTTGAGAAAGTGAGAATAGTTTTCATATTCCAGAGCTGTTTAATGATATATGTTGACCAGATTTCTTTCTAAATCTAGAGATCATGACCTGAACACTTGATGCTAATAGACTATTAACTGACAGTCAAATTAATAGCAATACTTGTAGGTTCTTACTTTTTTCATTATATAAATCATTTATGCTATAGTCATAGATGTAGTAGAAGTTTAAATTCACTAAATGTCACATAAAAAAAAAAATAATTAAGGTGCACAAGTGCATGGGACCTGCTGGGATCCATCCATGGGTTCTAAGAGAACTGGTGGATGAAGCTGCCATGCCTATATCCATCATATTTGAAAGGTAGTGGCAGTCTGGAGAATTTTATACTGACTGGAAAAGGGGAAACATAACCTACATTTTCAAGAAGGGAAAAAAGGAAGATGAAGGGAATAACAGGACACATCAGTCTTACTTCTGTGCCTGGCCTTACTTCTGCCTCATTTCAACCTCATATGAAGTTCAACAAGGCCAAGTGCAAGGTCCTGCACCTGTGTCAGGGCAATCCCAAGCACAAATACAGGCTGGGTGGTTAATGGCTTGACAGCTGCCTTAAGAAGAAGGGTTTGAAGGTGTCGGTTGATGAAACTCAACATGAGCTGCCAATGTGCACTGGCAGACCATAAGGACAACTGCATCCTGGGCTGCATCAAGAGAAGAGTGACATGCAGGTGAAGGGAGGTGACTCTGCCCCTCTACTCTGCTCCTGTAATATTCCACCTGGAGTACTGCATTCAGTTCTGGGGCTCTCAATACAAGAATGACATTGAGGTATTGTACTAAGTCCAGAGGAGGGTCATGAAGGTGATCAGAGGGCAAAAGCACCTATCCTATGGGCAGAGGCTGAGAGAGTTGAGGCTCTTCAGTCTGGAGAAGAGAAGGCTCCAGGGATACCTCATAGTGAACTTCCAATACTTGAAGGGAGCCTACAGGAAAGCTGGGGATGGACTTTTTAGAAGGGCATGTAATGACAGGACAACACAAAGTGGGTTTAAACTGGAAGAGGGCAGATTTAGACTACATCTCTGGAAGAAATTTTTTACTGTGAGAGTGTTGAGACAATGGAACAAGTTTCTCAGTAAGGTTGTGAATGCCCCTACCTTGGAGGCATTTAAAACTAGGCTGAATGGGGCTTTGAGCAACCTGGTCCAGTGGAAGGTATTTCTGCCTATAGCGGGGGGTTGGAACTTGATAATTTTAAGGGTCTCTTCCAACCCAAACCATTCTATGATTCTATACTCTGCTAAAATATGATAGATTTAGACATCTTTTACTTTTTTCATCACTGACATTTGTAAAGCTATGCCACATATGGCAGACCTTAAGTCTTGGACATCTACTATAAGAACTGGCAATCATTTTTAAAATACTCAACTTTTAATCATTTTCTTCCCCAGAGTTTTTTTTTTTTTTTCCTTAGAGGATAAAGAATACAGAGCTTGCTGTTTTACGTTTGTCTAGTTTTTCTGTTAATGTGTAAATTTTGGACTCAGATTCACATAGATGAATACAGTAGACTTCAATATGTTCTTTTATTTTTTCATTATAATAGAAAATTTCACTTTTCTTTCAAATGCCCCTCTCTGATGTACCCAAAGACTAAAACATGAGAGATGGAATTTCCAGAATGCATGGAAAAAGAAATTTTGCAAAGTAAAGTTTTCCTTCAGGTGGAAGTTCAAATTACCACAACTATTCAGAGTTTTCATTCCAAGAAGACTCTGATGAAATAAAATTTAAAATTGAGTTTAAAAATATAAAAATATTTATTACAAAGTGATCATTTACGTGGTAAAATTCCTTACTATAGGCAATTATAGAAGTCTAGAAAACAGGACAAAAATAAAATTCTGAACATTTGCATGTGTAATGAGCACTATAAAAGATGCCAAAATAAATACTTTGAAAGAGTCACTAACTCTTGTGCTTCAGGATTCAGGTAATTTTAACAAATTACTACGAAGGAATTATTCTCATAGTTATTCTTAAAAGCCGTGGTGGAGGGACTAGGTGTAGAATACAAGTTAGAAAGAGTAAACTGATTACTTGTGGCTCATTGTCAGTATTAGTTTTCTTACTGCCTCCAGATTACTACAGATAACAATTATACGTGAAATCCAAAGATTCTTCATATATTTGTAACACAATGCAGTGAAGGCCAAATTTAGACCCTGGTTAACTTGTATAGTAACCTACAGACTTTTTCTTTTTTTTAATGATATTCAAAATATTGATTTCTTATCAATCTGTCTAGACACCTGAAGAGAGGATGCAATGGAGGCAGAACCATGCCCTTTTCAGTGATATCCAGTGACAGAACAAGAGACAATGGACACAAATTGTAACACGGGATGGAGTACTTTATTGTGCAGGTTATGGAGCATTGGAGCAGGTTGCCCAGGATAGTTGTGAAGTCTCTCTCCTGGGTGATCTTTGAAAGCCTTCTTCCTACATAACTTGCTCTGTATTTCCCCACTAGAGCAGAATCACATACAGAATCACCCGGTTTGGAAGGGACCTCAAGGATCATGTAGTTCCAACCCCCTGCCTAGCAGGGCCACCAAACATACACATTCAGATCAGGTTGCCCAGGACCCTGTCCAACCTGGCCTTAAACACATCCAAGGACGGGGCATCCACAACCTCCCTGGGCAGCCCGTTCCAGGGCCTAACCACTCTCCTTGTATAGAACGTCCCCCTAACATCCAACCTAAATCTTCCCTCCTTCAACTTGGATCCATTTCCCCTAGTCCTGCTGTTGTCAGCCCTTTTGAAGAGTTTACTCCCCTCGTGGGTGTAGGTTCCCTTCAGGTATTGATAGGCTGCAATGAGGTCACCCCGCAGCCTTCTCTTCTCCAGGCTGAACAAGCCCAACTCCCTCAGCCTGTCCTCATAGGGGAGGTGCTCCAGAAGGATCACATGACCTCAAGAGGTCCCTTCCTAACTTAATTATTCTTTGCTTCTGTGATTCTATGATTCCCTAATAGGGAATTTATGCACCAGATGGATCAAAATTTCATTTGTTGTTCTGTGTCCAACACTGACATCCCATAAGGCTATAGTATTTTTATTTATTTAAATCAGTGAGTGTTAGTGTTGGAAGTGTTAACTTCCTAATGACATTGAGAAACATTATAAATATATATTGCCTCTGTTCATTACAGTACTCATAAATGAGATTTATTTATTTTTCATATTCTTAATATTTATTATTTTAACAAGTATACTGTATAATTTGATACTTTCTGTTACTTCGATTTTTTTTTTGTTTGTTTGTTTGTTTTTTTGTTTTTCCCCTAAGGTTTTTATTCTTATTCTTGAAGTAACTTGGTTTTGCTTCAGGGAGCCAAATTTCATGAATCACTGACAAAAAGGGCAACCTGGCAGAACTTTCTAACCCCAGAAGTCTGGTTTGCTTAAAATTAATGAATAAATGGATTTGCAATTAGGCTTTTTCCTCTTTTTCTTTTTTTTTTTTTTTCTTCTCCCTCTGCTACACAACTCTTTGCCCTGTGAAAATCTTGTTAAACAGACTTATTCCTAGGTTAAACATTTTGTTCAAATAACTTTACATAACAATTTAGAACAGCTGTCCAATTGTTGATTTTTCTTGACCATGTATCCACTTCTCTTCTTTGGTGATACAGAATGTGATACTTTTCTTGAACTGCACTGAATATAACACGAATTAAAATACATTTTATCAGTGTTGAGCCATAGTTCTATCAGGACGCAGCAGTGCTCTATACCACTACTATTTATTTTTTTTACTAAACAGTGCAAAATATTGTGCCATTAAAAAAAAAAAGTTGTATATACTACATCTCAAGCTTCAGAGACAGAACAAACGATGAAGATTACCAGGTGCAAATTCTTCAAGTCTACCACTGAATTTTCTAATATCTTTGAGAAGTTCTTATCTGTATAATCAAGACCTCAAACCTAGCTGCAGTAAGTAAAGATCTAAACCTCAGTCATTGACACTGCTATTTTCATTACCAAGCAGCTGTTAATAAAATTGTTGAATATAAATATTGCCCCCTCTGTATCCAATGTCATCATATCTGAGGTAGCCAAAAAGAAACTGTTTATAACTGTAAATCTAAATTCTCTGCAGTTAAACTAGTAGCATATTAGTTTCAAACTATGACCTTGAATACCCAAGATCTTATATATCATACACAAGCACTGTTAAAGTAATTAAGACAATTTTCTTTCTCATATAAACCACTCCAATTTAATATATAAGCTGTTTTATTCTGACCATGTTTAATAACTGTCAATGATGTAGAATAAAATGAAAATCTGGCCACATACTGGAAGAAGCTTAATATTAATACAAAACTGGTACGAAAAAAAAAAAGCCTTGAGTGAAAACAAGAAATTTGTTGCTTTAGCTCTTATTAAAACAGATAAAATACCTAAGGCTGATCATTTTTGACAGTTTAAGTCAAGAATCTAAAATGTTCATATTTTTGGAGTTACATGACCAAGAAAGATAAAATGAAAGTAATTATACTCCTCTGCCAAAATTTTGGTAGTAAATTTCCAACAATTTACAACAATGTTTGCATAAGTACATTTGTTTAAATATTTTTATTTAATATTCACTTTATAAACAAAAAAGAAATAAAGTTTTAATACAGATATCTATATTTCCCCTGAAAACACAAAGTTGAATAGATTTATTTTCCTAGATTAAGCAACTGAAGTACTATAATCAAGTATATTGAAAATGCTGTTGCTAGGTAAGAACCTTAATTCATTTACAATTGCTCTACTTGTTCTCCAGAAGTAGCACAAATAAACAGCAATGATGGTTTACTTTGAGTAACACTTTGGGATACATGCAGAGACTTGGTGCTATTATCATTTGGTGCTGTATGTGACCCTGTGTCAATTTTAGTGCAGTTTCATAGTGAACTACTGCAAATCAAAGTCAGAGGATTGTCATTAAAGAAATGTACTGGCAGTAACTAATTTTAACTAAAAATCTATTTTATTTTATTTTGTTTTGTTTTATTTTATTTTATTTGTACATGCAAAGATATTTGGAGCTAGAATTACAGTGGATTTTAGTATTTATTTAATTTAGTTGTAAAGTTCTCCTTACCTTCAATTGCTGAGAGTAGAACACGAGAATGGTCATATGCAATTACATTTGCATATCTATTCTTTGGTTTGTTTACTTCCAGGTTAGAGTGTTCCCATGTAAACTGTTGTCCGGGATCAATAGACTTAAAAAGAGAAAAAGAGAGGAAGAACAGAAAATTTTATATAAACACTACATACCTGTATTTATGAAGTTTACAAACGATATGCCCCCATCACTTTACCATGAAAACATTTTGACTTTGAAAGAAAATTATTACTTTGGCACGTCTAGTAGCATATCGTACAGTATCATCTCAAGCATTTAGATTTTATGCATCTGAAATTCTCATCACAAATTTTAATTATAAGCTCTTCAAATCCAAGGTAACTGCCTTCTCTTCAGAAAGTCAAGGGTACACTATCCATCACTTTTTTTTCATTGCTTTGCAAGTGAGCAATATAACACGGAATGAAAAAAATGTCAGAAATCCTAAAAACACCGGGAAGAAGGTGGATAAATATTTTTAAATTGATCTATTACAAAAGGTACATGTTCAAACAACTCAGTATCCTGCTTACTAAATAAAAAGTGAAAGTGATGAATTTTTCCAAAAGTAAAAAATCTTGTTTCTGACTAATTTTTCTTTTTTCTTTTATTATTATTGTTATTTTTCATTTTGGCTCTAGACCAACACTTCATGTCATTACCAATCAGGGAGCAAGGGAAAGTGTAATGACTGTTGATTTTCTATTTCCTTGTCCTATCTATATCTTCCCATTTAAAAGGCTGGGTTCCATCTTCTTTACAAATTTTTCTTTAAAAAATGAGAGGCCACAATGAAATCTCTCTGAAGGCTTCTCTTCTCCAGGCTAAACAAAATCAGCTCCCTCCACCTTTCTTCATAAGAGAGGTGTTTCAGTCTTCTGATCATTTTCATGGCCCTTCTCTGGACCCACTCCAGCAACTCTATTCTTTCTTGTGCTGGGAGCCCCAAACCCAGAAATGGTACTCCAGGTAGGGCCTCTTGAGGGCAGAGGAGAGTGAGACAACCACTTTGGTCACTCCGCTGGCAACACTTCTTTTGATGCAGCTCAAGGTGCAGCTAGTTTTCTGGGATGCAAGCACTCACTGCAGGCTCATGTCAAGGTTTTCATCTGTCAGGATCCCCATGTCTTTCTGTGCATGACTTCTCTCAATGAATTTTTCTCTCAATCTGTACACACATCTGGGATAGCCCTGACTGAAGTACAGCACCTTTGGCCTCAACAGGTTTATGTGTACTGAAGTTTTTCCTCTATTCCTTGATGCTTCACTAGGAGAACTCAGTGCTGTACTGTTTTCTCAAAGATTGATGTATATATATATTTGGGCAAATGCTAAATAAATGGTAGATGGTACATGCTTATGTCTACCATGTAACTGGCTGTATAGAAAGTCACTTTACATTGAGAGGTCATAAAGAATCAAGTATTTTTTTACTTTCTGTATCATCAGAGACTTTAGAAGTGTTTCATCAACATATATGCATGATTCTTAAGAATCTATATATCTTATATTTTTTCAGTTTTGTAAGAATGATGTTGCTTCTTTCTTGAGATTACTTCGAAAAGTCCTGTTTTCTGAATGCCTGACACAAAGGTCACAGAGTCCCTGTGCAAACATTAAAGAAAGATTGGAAAGATTTTGAAGGGATCAGGCCTGCAGGCAGTGTTCTCTTCTGTATTCCCCGTTATGAAATGGGAAAAAAGAAGAAGGAAGCAAACAAATCAGGTGAATTATTTGATGTATGGATGAATGGATGTCTGGATGGTACGGATCGCTACTTTGGGTTCTATGATCTCTGATGCAACTTTGAGAGACAGGACATGCTGACACAAGATAGGATGCAACTGACTGGGTTAGGCAACAATCTTCTGGGAAGCAAGCTGGCTGGATTGATTAACAAAGCTTTAAACTAGATGTGAAGGAATAAAGGGATAGACTTTCTAGACTTTGCCACTCAAAGAGGCAAAGAAGAATCAGGGAACAGAGCCACTTCAAGACATAACAGGGAATAAGAAATGAGGGAGGGTCCCTCCAAGAAGGTATCATGGTTGGTAGCTCAGCTGAAGTGTCTCTACACTAATGCATACATCATGGGAAATAAAGAGACGGGAACAGTAGTGCAATTAGAAATGGTGATCAAATCGTGATCATAGAAACTTGTTGGAATGAATGGAACAAATGGAATACTACAACACTACAGTTGAGGCTTAATGGTTTTTAGAAGATATAGGCAGGGTAGGAGAAGTGGGAAAGTTGCCCCCTATGTAAAGACAAGAAAGACACAGGACTGTTGGGAGGGGGTCCAGAGGAGGACTATGAAGATGATCAGTGGGCTGGAGCACCCCTCTTATGAAGAAAGGCTGAGGGATGGTCCTCTCCAATCTAAGGCATTCAACAATTCTGTGTTTCTATGAATATAGAAACTTGTTCAGGATATTCATTGGCTATATTTTCAATATTTTACATAGTTATATGTGTTTTATTCAGAGGTCTAGTAATAATGAAGAAGATAGTAATTCCAAAATAAATGAAAGATTTTAAAAATATTTTAAAAGAACTGTACATAAACAGGTTTTTTTTTTTGTTTGTTTGTTTTTGTTTGTTTTGTTTTTAAATAAAGTAATTACTTGACCCAGAATAAATCACATCTAGGCCAACCATTACTACTTTTTTTTGAGAGGTACATACACAAATACACTGTTTACATGCATCCCCAGCAAGAAGTAATGCTGATGTGCATTTTCTGTGTTTTGAACAGAAGGATATACTATACCTGATCTTCACTGTTTTTACTAAAGTAAATTAATATATGATGAATACTTTAACATTTTTTTAATAATTGTTTACACTTAGAAAATCATGTTCTAAATAGATTTTTGCTCATTATCTGAAAGAACATCAGCTCTATATTACACTTATAGTTAATATGTAGCTTAATATATAGTTAATGTATAAATAACTAATAGTTACCTATGTACCTATGTTTGTTTGTAATTTATTAATAATACTTTGTATTTAAAGCTTAAACTTATCTGCTCTGTATTCTTCTTCTATTTTTCAGTCCTTAATATTTAGGTGATCTAAAGCATGTTTTCCATTCCTTGAAAAAAATCAAACAGTATCTTTCTTTGTCAACTATTTATAGAAGTAGATGAGGATGTTTAAAACACAGCAGCATACTATATGCCACACTTACTTCTTTGTGTGATGTATAGTGAGATGGTGTATCTCAATGATTGAGTCCTGCATGCAGACATAGTTAGCATAAATTACATCAAAATGGAGCAAATGGGCCTGCAGTTTAATCTTTCCTCCTTTTCTCACCAATCCAAACCGCTTTGTGGCCTAACAACCGTCCCAATAAATGCTTTTTTTTTTTTTTTTTTTTTTTTTTTTTTTGGCAAAAGAATGTCAATCTATATTTCCTCAGATTTAATAGCCATACAGGAACAAAGAGTAGAGCGGTATTGGCAGACACATTTCAGAAGTGTGAAAAACTGATAACTCATGAATAACAAGTCTGTACTAACAGTTTTAATGAGTGGTTTAATGGTTTAATGGATGGCACTTTAATAGGATTTCTAGTATATTCATTCTGAAAGCTTGTCTTCAATAAAGCTGTCATTAACAAAGAACCAGATTTCTTCCTAATATAAGTGTGGAGTATGTGTGCTTTGCGCAAAGGAAATAAAGATATCCGTAATACTGTTATTACCCTCCCATGCTTTGACTAATCTTTCAGCTGTTCTAAACGGTTGGCTGCAGAGAGAAAAAAACAAACAAACAAAAAACCCAACTCTAATTAGGAAAATACTTGAGAAATATGTATATGATGCATCCTACATAAAATAGTTCCTTTACTATGAGTCATGGTAACAAGAAAGTGTTTCTGAAAGAATTCTGAAGGACTCACTGCACTAATCTCTACATCTGCTCACTATGAAGTTTTCCTTCAAGCAAATGCTCCTTGCTAACATTGTGAGTGACCTGAGAGTATATACTGATGGAATACTGAGAAAGGAAGGAGAACAATAAACTTCCTGGTGTAAGATGCTTGCTGTCATGGAAAAATGCTCTAGTAAGGATTGCTACACCAACAAATGAAGAGCCAGCAGGTTTGAGTTTGTGTGTAGGGGACACTGCTAGTTACTACAGAAGTTTCACAAACCCAACTACCTATAAACAGAACATTTTCACCTTCTTTTACCTGTGTCAGCAACTGCACTAAGAATTTCATATAGCTAATGAATCTACAAGAAGATAGTATTATATTATTCAGGAAACTAGTTAAAAGAATGAGAATTCCACACTGCATTACAAAGACATAATGCTTGAACTTTAGTACAACCTCATGTGAACATGCCCACGGAATTATATTTTGCTTCTAAGGTAGAGTTTTTCACCGCATACAGTAAAGGCTGCCATTCTCAAGTGATATAGGGGACAAATCCATATTTTTTCCATGAAAACTTTGTTGGTGTTCACATATGGGTTTTCATTTTGGTCCTAGAAATTGAATTGAAAATGCATGGAAATTTCCTGTTGAATCTCAGTGGAAAATGGCAAACTGTTCAAAAGCAGACATAAACACAGAATCACAGAATCACAGAAACACCAATGTTGTAAAAGACCTAAAAGATCATCCAGTCCAATCATCCACCTATCACCAATAGTTCTCACTAAACCATGTCCCTCAACACAACATCCGAACATTCCTTGAACACCTCCAGGGCTGATGACTCCACCACTGCCCTGGGCAGCCCATTCCACTG
The DNA here is from genome assembly GCF_019232065.1 of Centrocercus urophasianus. Classification (NCBI taxonomy): domain Eukaryota; kingdom Metazoa; phylum Chordata; class Aves; order Galliformes; family Phasianidae; genus Centrocercus; species Centrocercus urophasianus. The sequence goes on from NW_024884833.1 coordinate 1,445,581, forward strand.
CCTGACCACTCTTTCAGAGAAGTAGTATTTCCTAATGTCCAGCCTAAATCTCCCCTGGTGCAGCTTGAACCACACCTAAAGCTTTTGCCAGCTCCTCTTGAGAACAAAGATATTTCCTCTATCATATCAAGCAATAATCATATGACAAAATTAGATTTGCATAAAGCCATTTTCCAATGGCATCTAAGAAGGTACATTTATATGTTACTGAAGTGCACTTAAGGAGGAAAATTTTCTCTGAAGGTGAATTTCTGTTACATAAGTGCTATAGAAAACTTTTTTCAGAACTCATTTTGTATTTGTCTTCCACCTTAAGATGAAATTCATTTATTTTCCATCTATGATTAAAATCCTCTGCGAGTGATATCATAACCAGTTATGTTAGAAATAACTGAGTGTTGAAAACAGAGGATTATACTCCACTTCAAGCAGGAAAAAAGTACTAGGAGCAGATGAAGAATGAAAAGAACAGCTTAGTTTCAATATTCCTGTTATTAAAGCATCCTCTTGTTTTGTTCTGGAAGAGTATGTGAAATAAAGCAATTCTTTATAACTTTTTAACAGTCTCACAGCGAACATTGGTGCTGCTTTAAGTTTTCAGCATGTTTTTAAAATGCTGTCAGCAATGCTTTTGTGTGTGTGTGTGAAAGGAATAAATAAGACTTGTTCCATGCAGCTTAAGAATCTATCTTCTCCACTGGTTTCTTCCTTTCCCTGCATAAACACTCTAAAAAACACAGATGAATCTTTAAAAAAACAAAAACAAACAACAACCTCATAAAACTAAGATTTACATATAACAATCTCTATATACTATATTCTTGAATGATTTTTCTTACTGAAATGGACTATGTTTCTCTTCCTTCATATACCTGTGGTTTTGGTTGGGTAAAATAAAGCTGAAATTTATTATAATACATGGATTTTAAAACAATCTCCATGGAATTTCTTGGCAATAGCATTAGCTATCAGTCCAAAACCTAGCATTACAGTATATTAACATCAGCTTTCTTGTATCTGAATATTCTTTTAATTATATAAGCATAAATAAACGGTCTTAGTCCAAAGAGGCATTCACAGCACAAACTAAGATTATAATACATTACTATTAATCTTGACTACTGCCATTTCAGATTCCTGCACTGTGTCTTCAAAATTGTCACTCTTAACTATCTTACTGGCTCAGAGACTATTGTAGCTGGAAATTTTGTAGCCTCAACCTCTGTGAAAGCAACAACATATGTGGTATTAATAAAAAGGCAAAAACTGTTAAAAGTTTATTGACTACACTAATAGAAACAATTAGTGTATATAGAATGTAGAATGTAGAATATCAATAAATGCTGTTTTGAATTTTAGAAAAACAAACAAACAAACAAACAAACAAAAACTACTGAGGAAGCTACTGTAATAACAGATGAGACAGATTTTTTTTTTTTTTTTTTTTCCTGAGAATGAGTTCATTTTTGCCTATAAGTCAGTATTATCTGTTATGATATGGAAGTTAAGTGCACCTGTTTCTGGTACAGATTCATTCAGTAGGCTATCTGATCTTCATAGATTTTTAAATTGTTTTATACCAATAAGCCTTATAATTGCTTTTTCCGTAGAAAACACACCATGTGTTAGTAGTGTCCAGGGTTTATATTGTTGAAGCTTGAGATATAAAAAGAAATGTAGTACATTCAGTAAATTGTTTTCTCATCAGAGATCCTTCCAACTGGTATTGAAAAGTGACAGTAAAACTAATTAGCATGGCACCGTTCAGCAGAATCAAAATACACCTTTAGTTTTCCCAATAATCACTGTTAAAGACTGATAATATACAACTTATCTTATTAAATAACCAGCATACAGACATGCAGACATACTCTAAAAATCATGCAATAACATGCAAAGGCCAATATTGCAACCTTTGTGTTACTATGACAGATCCTCACACACACACACACACACACACACACAAAAAAAAAAAAAAAAAAAAAAAAAAGTATGATTCTGAATCTAATCTCTTAAGGGTGTAAAGCAATGAATGACCGCAGATTTCAGATGACAAGTATGATACTACACAAAACCCAGGAATATGCTTTGGAGGAATAGATTTTCTGTTCCATGTGACAGGAGGAAATTACTTTAGTAATCTAATACACGTATTGCATAAAAATAGTCAGCATCTTAATATTCTGATTCAGTCCTATCTCCATGACCATTCTTTATTTTTAAATTCTAAAGCTTAAGAATAAGATATGATATATAAAGGTGAGTCTCTTGAATATGTCTTTCCGCTCAGCAGCTGTGAACTCCATATGGAGCCTTGAACTGCATTAAAATCCCACTGAAACTGCCAGAGCCAGAAGAAGCTTAATAATAATATGTTTCAGTCAGAAAACTTCTATTTCAGATAAAGAATACAAAATAAATATATGATGTAAATGATATGTTGTGGTAACAAGGTAAACCAACTTTTTTTCCAAGGCTAGAATATTGCAAGTTAACACTAAAGTGTTATTTACTAAAGTAGGATTATAAAAAATTTACTTATAAGTAGAAGTGAACTTTATTGAGAAGAACTAACTATGCTAAAACCACTTTATTAAAAAGATTAATTATAGGTTTATTTAAATTTTGCAATAGTTGTAACCTTATGGTTTCACCTCTATCCTACCACGAAAGCTGGTATTCAAGGTAAAGTTATGAGAGAATTACAAGAATAGATATCTACACTGTTCTCTTTATCTTCCCTTCTAAGAGCTGGGGTAGGAGGAGAGCGAAGACACTATTAAATAGTTTCTTAATACATGTAGAAGAATGAACTCCTTCAATCAATTGCATCAAAACTGTCAAATCGTCTACATTAGATAATACATTATTTTACCACATTATTTTCTGAAATTCTACTCTCCTCCTCTCTTCCTCTCTCCTCCTCTCTCCCCCTCCTCCTCCTCTCCTCTCCTTCATTCTTTTCCTCTTCTTTTCTCTTCTTTTTCCTTTTTTTTTTTTGTTTGAGAAAAAAAAGCCTATACTATCTTATAATGTACAGCCACTTTGTTTTCTGTAATATATATTTTACCAACTTGTCACATTAACCCCATGTATTCCTTTCAAAACCAAGGTGCAGATGTGTGTAATTTTCACATTTGTCTAATGGACATTTTACATTCTTTCTCAACTAGATTTCAAGTAGCACAAAAAGGAACATATGAATCCTCTTGCTCACAAAAGAAAAACACTGTTGAGGAAAAACAAAAACAAAGAAGATAAAACCCAGCTTTTCAAAAGCTTTCTATCAGTTAAATGAAGATCTGTGAGTTGAATTTAGGAATGTTTTAAGAAAATAGTCCTGTCTCCTCTCATGACCTAGGCCTCCAAAGGTGGCCTGGGAAAGGAGACAATTTGTAGATGGGTGCCTTTTGGGAAAGAAGTAGTCAAAGTAGTGAAGAGAGAGGTTGCTTTTGGTCAGCTTGAAGAAAAACACCTGGGAACAGGTGTTGAGGAAATACTCTTGCAGAAGACAATGTGTACAAATAACATGAAAAGATGCATACAGGTTATGGGACAAGTAATACTTTCTAAGTAGTAACTAAAGTAAGATAAGAAAAAAAAAAATTAAAACACTGCTTTGTTTGTAACGGAACCAGCCAAACAAGCTGTGGTTGAAAAGTGAATGTGTATCAGGAAATTGTATGTTTATTTTTTTATGTTATATTACAGAATTTTCATGACAGCTGTTGACCACTATCAGTCTATTTTATAAGAATTTCATAAATGCAGTGCAAGAAATTTCATAATAAAAATAATAGAAATACTGGAGTGTGAGGAGAAAAAGGCAGTTATATATACATACACATATACATATGTGACCGCTGATGAAAAATGTTTGTATCTCCAAAGAAGAAGTAAACGTAGTATTTTATATATTTTATATATAGAAGAAGTAAAACGTAGTAACAAGCAATAAAAATCAGTAGTTTCCTGCTACATTTTACCTTTGCCTTTAACTCAAGAAGACAAAGCATCTCTCTTTTCCATTTTGTGTTACCAGTTCAAACATAATCTGAAGTGACAATAACTGAACTGTTACCATCTGTACCCATCTTTGCTTTGATAGTTACTCTTAAGAGACATCAGTGAGAACTGCTGCTGAAAGGCAAGATCCCAACCCCCAATAACAAATGTTCCCACCAGTTCCCTTGTGCTGGCACTAGAGCTCACACAACCATGTGGTGAGCTAGCTTAGGGAATTGATCCAACTGAAAATAGCAAAGAAAAATAAAACAATTAGTTTTCATCTAAATCTATTTCCTGAGACAATCCTTGAACAGCTGCACGTGTGTTTGTGCCAGTATTGGCACAAGAGAAACAACAGGAATGCATAGCCAAGACAGGGAAATGACCTATGCTGATCACCAAACTGCAGCCTTAGAATACTGCCTACGCTAGACCATGAAATCAAATAGCAGAGCATTTCAGCAATTCTGTTTTAAAATGGGTGAGCTCTGGACTTGTTAGAAACAAAGTGGCATTTCTAAAGTTGAGATTTTAAAGGTAATTTTTGACTATTCCTTGGGCAAACCAACGTAAGCAAAGCTTGATGCCGTCCTATATTTGGTCACATTTTAATCCTTAATGTCTGATTACTCTGCCCCAAATGACTTATTTTGTAAAAAAGCAATGTAAAATGAAATATAGGATGTATATGGGCTGTTTATATAGTAAACAGTTCTGACAGTATTGATACCAAGTATTCAATAATTTAGCACATCTTCACAACACTAGCTGTAAATGGTTAAGATTACATTCTCAAGATTATTTTTATGATTTAATAGGTAAAGAAAGGAAATTATACTACATTGTATCAATTGTAATGACATTCATTGTTTGTTTCCTACACAGCTAATCCAAGGAGTAATTCTGTAGTACAGCAGGAAATGACTGGCAAATTCATACTAAATACTAATTGTTTTTTTTTCTCACGTTGAACATCATTACACAAATTTCCCTGTCTGATCCTTTGTCTATATTTAAGAATTTTTTTTCATGTAGAAATGTAAAAAGACACTCTCACATTTTTTACTGCAACAATAAACAAGATCCCTGAGATGCTCTTCAAAAGAATTTATTTCTATTATTTGTAGAGACTACACAGACCTTTTGATATCTAATGAGATTATTTTTCTGAACAATCCTAACTCTGATCACTGTTTAATTAAATAATCATCAGTTATATTTCTGTATTACAATAATAGGTATTCATCTTAAACAATTCCCATCACGACTCTACATCACACATTTAAAGGATCTCACTGTTGAGCAGCCACATGTATCAGGCAAGTGCTAATTCTTTAATCCATGAAAAATTAACATAGTGGACTGTAATTTCTTCTTTGTGGACTATATGATCCTGTTAACACTTAACAACATAGTGGATAATTTTTTAATAACCCAAGGAACTTTTAACTGCAGAGTAGATGGATGGTGGTGCATTAAAACGAAAAGTGCTCTATCATTCAAACACTGCTTCAAGTATGTGCAGACAGAATCTGCTCAACATATATCTTTACAAAAAGATTGTTAGAAGCAAAGGAGCCACCTCACTGATGTAGTTATCTTACACAGTAGACTTATTTTACCATGGCTTTATCGTACAAAAATAGCATCACCATGGTGGTTACATATCAGGGATAAGCCTAGAGGAAAAAACAAACAAACAAACAAACAAAAAAACCATGATATTTTTGATAATTTGAGAAGCAAAAAATAAATTACCTCATATTCCTGTGAGAACTTCAAATTGTCATTTGCTTTCAATCTTTCAATATGATCTGCAAGTTCCAAGATAGGTATTGGGGGGTGACTGGCCATACCTGTTGGAAAAGAAAGAAGAACCAAATTTAAAATAAACTACAGTGATGACAGCACTGAAGAAATAAAACAATATTGTAATTATAATGGCTAGAAATGTATAAATAGTAAAGATGTCATAGTGAGGGGAGCAGGCAAATAGTTTGGTTACTCAAAGCACAACATGCTCTGGATAGATGAGCTCTGAAGCCAAATTAAAAGAAGTCACCAAGCGTATTTCCAAAGCTAACATTCCTAGTGTAAAGGAAAAATTTTACTGTGAGATGAGTCAATGAGGTTATCTAGGCATGGAAAAATGAAACAGTTAGATCTGATGTCGATCTCTGCTTTGAGCAATGACTCTTAACGTCATTTCAAACTTCTTCTCCTGTACTATATGAAATGGAAACTGCATTGAATTAGATGAGGGAAGATGAACTGGGAAACAGACACTGAAAGAGCCCTAAAGGGGAAAGAGTAGTATTTTGACAGAAAGCAAAGTGACTTATGCATAATCAAGAAAAATGAACTTGAAGGATGAAGGTTACCAAGGTAACCGCAGACACCTGAACCTGCAAAGGAAATGGTACAAAACAAAGAAACCTAGAACCAACAGAAAACTAACTTATAAAAACTAACTTATAAAATTAATGTAAGTAAAATGAAATGGATAGCTTGAGGATTTATAGTGATGTATCAAGGTCTAGAGAACTGACTATGCATTCTGACTAAATTAAAAATACTGAAAATATTTTATGAAATTTTGAGGTTACTGACATTCACATGCAAATACAAATGACTAGAATAGCATGCATCATTGCTTTTAGACAACGGTCACTGAAGACAAAATCAGACATCAGACAGAACTTCAAAAATGTTTTCACTAGTAGCAGATTGTAGAAGCAGGGGTTGTACAGGTTAGCTGGACACACATACTGACTGCACTAGTACCTTAAAATACACTTTATTTATAACCCCATTTATCAACCCCCAAAAGTACCTACAATCTACTTCAGGTGTAAACATCTTTGTCTACTGAAGAAGATACTAAGTAAAAAATAAAACTAAGAGCTGGGGAACAGAGATAGATATGGGTGAAGAAGGAAGTACAGGGACAGCAAGGCAAAAGAAGGACAGAAGAGATGTGGGGCCAACTAGCATAATCTGCCAGCTGAAGATCTGACAGGAAAAATTTGTGAACAGCATTGTTTCAGTGTGTGCCTCCATGACCCTCATCCAACTGGTTTCATTCTTCTCCTCGTGCTTAATTGAAGTGAGTTTTCAAATGCTTGTGGAAAATAAGAGCTGGCTAGAAAAAATAAACTAGTGAACCCCAGAATCTCTTGAAATTACAAAAGGAAAACAGTGATGACTCAAGGGGGCTCAAGCTGGAAGCCATGTTGCACAATGTCATTTGCTTTGTCACCGTGAATTTTAAGAACATGCCTAAGACAGTTAACTTGCATTTCCTATAATGAAGCTGAAAATGACCATGTGATTACAACACAGTCACACTATAGCTTTTTTTTCTTTCTCTCTCTCTCTTTCTCTATTTCTTTCTTCTTCTTTTCTTTTCTTTGTTTCTTTGATATTTCAAGCAAAATACTAATAATGTCCAGCAACACTGACCCTATCTGACTCTATGAACATATATTTTTGTATTACCTTCATAGCACATATGGGATGTTGAAACAGTGTTTAAAGTAGACATAAAAACAATTTGCCAGTCAACTAAAAAAACAGAATATTCATCTCTAATTGTTAGAAATTTCAGTTAACAAATCAGCCTATAATAAATCATTTGAATCAGTTCAGGTTGTCTCCCATTTTCTTTGAAATTTCACTTATTCTCAGAAGAGTGTGGGTGACAGATATCTAACAGTTAGCTCATTGATCCAGATCAAGCACCCCTATGGAAAATATGTCAGTGAAAAGGCACAAGAGAACTCTAGATTGATCCAGAAATGGAGGTGGACTGATGTACATCTAAAACAGTGCTTGAACAGAGAAAATAATAGAGACAAAGATGTTTAGACCTTTTCGAGCGAATCGTGGGAGAGAGTTATTATCATATAAGGACTGAGTGGTAGTTTGGCTAGAGAGGGAGGACACAGAGCCAATCAGGGAGGCGTAGGGGACTGAATTACTGCTCAAAGCTGCAAAAAGTAAAAGCCAATTGGAAATGGGAAACAAATTAGTAACAGTAGTAGATCACCATAATCAATCAATCTTGTACATACAGGCACTTCAGACATGCACAAAACAGAGTCTGGAAACTCAACTAAGATGTTTAGAGGTCCAATTACTCTACAGTAAATATAAAGGACATAAAACCAAAGAGATGAGACTTGTTGTATACATGATGAACCTGACTGAAACACCAGCATCAAAATATCAATAATTAGTTTTCTGTGAAGGATTAGTATTATTTTTTAAAGATGCTGATTATCCAGTACTTTTAAACTGTTCTTATTTATGTGCTCCTCCACATGCCAGCTAATATTCCTAAAGGGAGAACTCATATTAAACATTTTGTGCAAATTGAAACTCGACGTAAAAACTTTGTAAGAAAACAAAAATACTTAACACTTCTGAAATTTGATAATTTTGACCACATATAAACACCCTTTCTCCAGGATTTACTTTATTTAAACAGTTTTGAACTTGCTTCAAATACTATATGAAGTATGCTCTACCAAGATGCTAAAAGTTGTTATTTTCTTAAAAAGAACTGCTAGAAATCTTTTGTTATGTAATCACTCCATGAATCATAACAAGCATCATAATAGAATATGTTATGAATGAACATGTTAAGATCTCATGTAGAAGCACAAGGCTCCTACTCAACTCAAAACCCCACCCAAAACACAGGTAAACACACTTATTTTTGTGGCTAAAAATAAGAAAATACACTTATTTTCTGACACTTCTCCACATAAATCAACATGTGCTACAAAAAACACAAAGGATTTCAGACAAAATACAGTTAAATTTCAACAGGTTTTGTGACATGCTATTAAATCAAAAGAAATACCATGCCAAATTCATGCTTTAAGACTTTCTTTAAAGTAAGAAATTAGGAGAAAGAAACACTGAAAAAAAGATTAAGAGAAAAAGAAAACAAACAAACATGCAAAATACAGTTGAAATTGTATTTGTAATGAGCGTTTATTTCCAGACTTGGTAGAAAACTGTTTAACTGATCTTACACAGCCTAGTATAGTAGCCCACTACAAGAATTAAAATGTATGTTTAAATTACTGTTTATAAATATCTTCTGATCAATCTGTGGTAAACATAAAACTAAGAAACATGCGGTACCATGTGTGCCAAAATTTTAAGCCACAGCTGGGAAGGTAAGGTCAGAATTTACTTGCAGTCTTTATCCAGGCATTATATTTGCACACTCTATAACTCTCTACCTGACTGAAACAAATGGACGTTTCGGCCTTGACAATAGGGTATTAAATTAGGATTTTGTGTTATTGTCAATGTTTTATGCTAAGGGCTTTTAAAAACATCTGTGGAACATACTTACTTATAAATCTGGACATATATGTTGACATGCCCACAATAAATAATAAAGTATTTAAAAAAGGCAATACAGTGAACATCTGCTAGAATATAGAACACTATTCAGATGAAATGAAAATGGGATGTACTATTTTCAGAGATATTTCTTTATGAAATGTATTACATTAAAGACCTAAATCAAATTATCACTTTTGTATTTTAAATATTCATTTATTACATACTCATTTTTATTCATTTACAAAGATGCAGGCCCACATACCAATCTACATTAAAGTGCTGTCCCATTATAGAAAGAGGAAGGAATCAGTAATGGTTGATACTTTCTATTATCAGAAAAATAAAAACATATGTAAAATTGGGACACAGGAAATTGAAAAGATGAAAGATGGCCCTGATTTTGGTAGGAGTTTGATATCCATGAAAATCTATTCAGGATGCCTTTCTTATATTAGACAAATCACTATTACTTTAAATTTTCTGTTAACTCAGAGTGATCTTGCATACAGAACTAAACTTACAACCTCTGGAGAAATATGTTACTCTGCAATAACTGTTTTAAAATAGTTACACACATGCATATAATACTGCAAAATGAAGCCACTTTTATTCCAGAATAATTCTAAGGTGTCTTAGCTATTCTGTAACAAAAGCAATTCTTCTTGTGTATCAGACTTAGACTTGCCAAACTCCCTAGGGTATCAAAGTGGAACATCCCACTTTTAGTAAGCTATAAAAGCTCTCTACAGTGAAAAATAGTCTGAAAAGTCCTCAGACCCTGATCTGGAAATTGCTTGGCTCATTAGACTATTGCAAGATCACTGTCTAATACCCAAAGAAGAAAAAAATTACTTTGGCGAGCAGCAGAATCTTAAACTCCACCTTCCAGCTAAAGCAGATTTTCATTACGTTTAGGTTAGATAGCAAACAATTGAGAAGTCAGAAAAGTTGGTTCTTTTTTGCATGCTGAACCTAAATCTCACTTAAGGTGCTTAAATCCTTCATTTGACACAAGTTCACACATGTTTAAAAAGCATGTTGGATAGCTCACTGTGAGGAAGCTATATCCATTTGGTTTCGCCATGGAGAAAAAAATATCAGTTCTTTTTTCAGTTTCTCATCTTGTCACAACAAACAGAAATGGTGTACGAAAAGTCATGGGAAAGAACTTTCTTCCTAGAAGAGGTGAGTAAAACCAGACATCACTTTTTCCATTTTTGTTACTTGTAATTTTTTCCTAAGGAATTCAAAGACTAAGAGATTAATGAGCATTTAGTTACCAAATTAAAAAGCAGAATCTTCAATTTGGGGCTGCAATTATTTTATTTTATTTTTTCTTGTATTTCAAAGTATCTTATTTAGCTCATAAGAGATAATGAGATAATTGTTTAATTGGCATCCAATTAAGCAAATTACTTATAAGCGTGACACATATTGCACTTAAATGAGAAGAAAAAACAGCCATTTTTCAGGAACTAATCAATTCATTTCTTTGGCTGATTGGCAGATTGAAGTCTTTCCCAAAGCCTTAGGTCTCTCATAACCCACTCAAATTATTTAACATCAATTATTCTCCTCTGCACAAAGCTGCTCTTCCTGATCTGATGGAACCCTGATGAAACTGAATGATGGAATCTGATGAAACTATCTTTACTCTCCCACGTGGCATAAAGAGTTAAAATTTTTGCACATGGATGTTAATCCCATATTTTGTGGAAACTTGTAGAATGGAAAGAATGTGACTTTCCCTCAGCTACTGTAGTTACAGAAGAATAACAGACTCATAAGTGAAACCCCCTGTGCAGCTGAGAGATTGACTATTTTCGTGTTTATTCAAGGAAAACTTGGCACAGCTGTGACTTACTCAATTGCATATGGACTTATCTGAAAAATATACATTTTTTTAGATTACACATATGGACATGGGATCTTGTTCTCAGATGTAGAACTGTGGGCTATTCCAAATGTTAAGACAAAATGTCAGGTTGGTTTTTTTTTGTTTGTTTGTTTGTTTTGTTTTGTTTTCTGTGGAGTTGCTCCACCTACTGAGTAGAAAAGCCAGAAATGAATTTTACCCCTCATGGACTAAGTAAGATAGGAAAAACCTTAGGTAAGTAAATGATCAGAGAGGAATGTAATTTCTTATTGACAGGGCGAGAAAAAGTGATAAGAAAGCAAGATATTTTCTGTGTTGGCAGTTTATAATGTGTATTTTTATTATGTCTTCATATTGAAGTAACAATTTTATTACCAGTACAACATAAGTGTTGCCAAAATCACTGTGAAGATATCACTGAAGATAAAATACTTCTTTCCGATAATTTCTTTCAAATAGCCATGCATAACTAATTGTGATGAGAGTATTTTGTGTTTCTAACTAGAAGTTAGAATTTCAAATTAACACAACAAGGGATTAATTTTTGAATTATTTTGGTAGTCGTATCTGATTTTCTCTTCTTTGAACAAAAGTATGATTTCCAGGATTTTCAAAAAGAGCTTGTTTAAAAGTCTCATCCTCTCCCCCCGAGAGTGTTTCTCCCAATGAGAACTGACAATCTAAATGCACCAACACATAACATAATTTATATGTTCTTCCCTCGTATTTCTTCACATCATGGATTCATCATAAACTTTTCTGTTTCTGTTTTTGGTTTCTTTATTACAAGCAACTGGTGCACCTGAAAAGCTTCCAGAAAAATGTGGATACTTCCAAAAATTAAATAAATAGATAATAATAACAATAGTAATAGTCAAATCATCAATCCTGACGCAGAAACTACAAACCTAGTGTTCTAATACCTTTCTGTATTTTGTCCACATTTGCCTTGGGAAAGATTTGTCCTACATGTTACTTCATAGTCTTAGTATGTGGAGCTGAATAAACATTCCAGAAATATATAACTTCTGTAAGTTAAATTCAGGAAGATTTAAATAGAATTGTATCCTAGTGCAAATTAAGTGAAAGTCTGTTTCTGCTAGCATAGGAACTGTGGATTTACTTCACTGCAGCTGCAATCTCATATCAAGAACAAGATAATTATGAAGTGTTACACAGCAAGATAAATCTCATGAGATAGGATCCTGCTATTTGGTTGCATGCAGAATATCATAATGGCTTGATCTCTGTCTATGTTTCTTAGGAAAAAAATATAATTTGATTTCTATGTTATATACTTTTTTTTTTCTTTTTTTTTTTTTCCTGGTAATTGAATCCTCCATTTTATGAAAAACGATTTAGAGCAAAGAAAGATCTCCTATCAGAAATGCACTGCAATTGTTCTGCTTCACAGAAAACTGCTAGCTTCCCAAATAAACTAGAGTGCTGCAAGAAAAAGTATACCTCTCTCCATTTCTTTTTCGATCAGTGAGGTGCCTCTGCTGCTAAAGAGCATTCATGTACATTTACCGTACTGGAACAAATTAAGGAAAATCTAAGGCAAGCCTCAGAATACTTAGTTTTCTACCTCTGCCTTACAATTGCACAGTGGATGTTGGGTCTTTAGTCCCAGTTCCACTGTTCTGACAAACATAATTCATCAGGAAAATTCTGTAAATAATTAGCAACAGATCAGAACTGCGTGCAACCATATTGCTAACAGAAATCTGCTGGAATACAACATGATCAAAATTACGGTAATTTTGAAAACAAAATATCTATTCATAAAACATTAATAAAAATTAAATACTATTTTAAGGATTTCTCTTGTGTTTCTTGACTACTAAACCAAAAAGTATTTAGAAAAACAATGCTTAATAAATGGAAGTATAACTGACTAATAAAATATTTGAGCGTGTTACTTTTCAGAATCACTGTCATGTTATTTCACTTTTTGATTCATCCTAACATAGCTTGATTTTAAAAGAAAGGACCATTTCTATAGATAATCTGTCTTATCCGTATTTTATATTTACAGTGTACAAAAAAATTTAAGGGATATTGATGGATTACTTGATAATGCAACAGATAAGAGGGAAGCTTATTTGCAAAAAAACAAAACAAAACAAAAACCCAACATATATACAAACAATGATATAAAACCACATAATTAATAAACAAATAGATGTGAATTTACTAATAATTTTCTAAAGCTCTTACATTTACCTTGTAATTTCAGTACATCCACACAACATACATGACCTGTGAATCTTTTCTACAGAACAGTAACTGTATAATTTAGGCTTTTTCTTTAAATATAGAAATTAAAGAACAATCTCCAAACCTATTAGAGAAATACATAGGAAGAAAACTTATAAGCAGTCAAAGTACACATATTTTAAACAACCATTCGGTTTTGTAATAGTGTAACTAATCAGAGTCTGTGAACACAGAGTTCTCAGTAACATATTACTACCTCTCACCTGGAGTTTGAAAATTAAGGCGTCGCAGCTCCACAGGGTCTGTAGGATGGTGAGAAGGGACTTCCTTGCTGTTGGGTATGCTGCTTTTTCTAGAATCAGATTCAGCCCTCTTCCTGCATGGAGAAGATGAAAAATGTATATAAGAATGAGGTGTTAAGTAGACAAATACAAGTGTCTGAGTCTTTAATCATTAAATTATAAAACATGAGATGCATTCTGAAAGTTTTTGATCCATGCAAAGATAAAATAATTTTGCACAGTGGGCAGGGCAACTACAATTTGCAATGGCAAAACAAATTTAAATATAGAAATAGTAAAGGGAAATGTCTGGGCTACTCTGCCCTAAATCTATTCTCTAGATTATCATCCAGGGCACCAGAATAATTATCTATTATGAGACATATCACTAAAAGTAAAAGATTTCATACAGCATCTATTTTAAAACCTAATTTGTTGCACCTTTATTAAAAAGTTACTTTGTCTTCAGCATATAATTAAAAATTTACTATCATTGAATACTTCATCTCTGTACTGCCTATAAAATAATCTGCATTTTTCTGGCACTTTCAAAATGGCATATGAATAAATACAGAAGACACCTGGTCCTTTCATGTTCTAGGAAGTAAGAATCTGTTCTATTGAGCTGCATTTGACCTCATGTATGTGATCACACATACTTATTCAAGGTTGAGATTCTACCTGAATGTTTCTGATCAAGTTAGGATTTTCAATGAAATTTTAGTATTCTTGTCAATCTTTCTAAAACAATCTGGGAAAAAGGAAAAAAAGAAACATCTGTGCTTCAGTTTATCTAGAGAGAAGTAGCATCCATAGCTGTTCTCAATCTGATTGTTTAGGTAAAATGGACTCCTGTCCCTTGAGGATATTATTTTTGCTGCAAAATATAGAGAACTGATTTTCTTAAAGAATATCTAATTGTTCGCATTTTCACTCAGGAATCTGGAAATTTAATGGTGAATTTCTAGTGCAATCCCTCTTCCCTAATCCTCTAAAATTCTGAATGAAAAAGCAAATTGGCTGGAATTCTTCATGAAATAGAAGATGAATATAGAAATAGCAGCAAATAACTGCTTTTCTGAAAACAGAACTTAGATGATTCTAAGGTTTTCTGTAGCTAAATCTTTTCTAGGTTTCCAGCGTTTGGTCTAATGCATCACTGCTCTACATTTTTGCTTTCTGTTTTCCGACTCACTCAAAATGTGGCAATGCTAAATCTGTTATTATTCTGCTGGGTTCCACTCTTAAAAATGCTCTGATTGATTTATCCCTGTTCTTGAAATAATGAACACCCATTGCCATCCTGGGAAAAGTGGATTCAACAAGATTTCTTCCAACAAGAAGACTGTAAACAACCAAATAGCAATATTACTGAAGAAACTCTTGCCATCTATTGTTTGAAAGTTGTATAACTTTATGAAAAAAAAGTTTTCTTGCTAAAAAAATATAAAACCTTAACACTTGTATTAACTTCTTAAATAAAAAAATGCAGTTTTAAATCTGATTTCCTAAAAAAAATCATTGATC
>NW_024884833.1:1460956-1489189 GCF_019232065.1 Centrocercus urophasianus
TTCTGAAGTCTACGGATCAGTGAACTCTCCAGAGACAACCTTCTATTTGCAAGTGAGTTCTAGGCAGCACAATTTCTCATTCACGCATGAGAAGCACTAGAATTTTTTCTGATCAAATACATGAGTATTTTCAACAGCTGCACACTTAGGACCCTTCTATCTTTTGTATCTTATCAGATCGTACAAAGAGATAATAATTGTTTCAGTTGGCAAAAGGTCCAATCAAAGGACAAATTCTCTCACAGCGCCATTTTCACTGGTATAGGCATATCAGCACCTAATCTATGTATAAGGAGTACTATGGAGTCCTTCAGCACAACTCACACTTCAACCACAATAACACATTCATTCAGCAACTGCTGTTACATATAAAAGCACTGTTTTAATTTAATGAAAACACAAATAAAAGCATGTGTACATTATGCAACTGTGCTATTTCATTAAAATACACCAGACATAGACAAAAAAGAAAAAAAAAAAACAAAACAGAGCATTAGCAAATATACTAAGTGTTGTAAAAATGTAAAAGATCTTGCAACTGCCTTCATATTAATACACTACTGTCAATATTCATTAAGACTGACAGAAGCTCTGTTTTACATCATTATTATCAAACTTTTTTCCCCTTTCTCTCTCTTTTCAGCTACCCCATTTACAGGCTAACTGAAGGGTAATTATTGTTCAGTTCTCACCTGTCAGGTTTACTACTCCATTTCAATGCAGCAAAGAGGAGAGAAAAGGCTAAATGTTGGTTTATCATCAGCAAACATCTTAAACATGGCAACAGGAAGTACAAGAAATTTTGACACACAGTAAAGTTCACATAACTAACTCAAAAAATGAATTGACAGTTTGGGAATCAAAAAATAAATGGAAGATGCAGGTGAAATCCCAAGAGAATCTTTTGTTAAAAAAAAAAAATACATATTTTAGACATTGTTTGCAAAGTAATTCCACACTGAATTTTGAAATACTGGAGAATGGATGCTTAATTCAAACTATAACAAATAATATTATATAGGTAATGTGATGTGTCCCTAACACATCATTCTTTCCTCTTAAAGCGAATAGAGAGATGAGAGGAGGGAGGAGGGAGAGGAGAAAACAGGTTGGTGGAGGATATGGGAGAAAAAGGAGGAGTAGAAGGAAGAAGAAGGAGAAAAAAGAAAGGAACAAACAAGGTTAAATATATAAGATTGTCTCATACTAGAGTAAAAAAAAAAAAAAAAAAAAAAAAAGAGGAAAACAAAATCTTTAAAACCACTTCACAAACACAACTAATAAAGTAACAAGAAAATATTTTAATGATACCTTGAAAAGGAAGGTAATCATAAGCATTTATCCCATGAAGCATTACACTCTTTTTCAGATTTGAAGAAACTGGAGTCACATGTTCAGAAGTGAAGTGGAAGGATTTACTGCATGTTTGCTATTCTGCTATATGGTGCAGCAGTGGAGTGCTTTATCAAAATGAGCTTGGGATACTTCATCTCAAATAATAGTCCTTGTAACAGGCGTGTAGTGCTTCTAGACATCTTAGTCTACACCATCTCTACATCTACGTCAATTAAGCATTCTCTTTTGTTTGAGATTTTGTGTATAAACCTTATTATTTTGTATTTTTACTCCATGTTTGAACGAGCAAAAAAACATATTTTTTTGAGAGCAACAATATGACCAAAAGGAAAACTATTAGTTAATTTACATAGATTCTTAAATCTGACTGCTTGGATTTAAGGCTAACAGATTAAAGACATACCCTCAAATAATTTTCTCACCTAATTGTACCATTCTTACAATGCCAGAGAATATTCAGCTTTTCTCTGGTCAAGCCAGTTCAATTTGCAGATATATCAACTCCAGAAAGACGGGAAATTAGATGACAACTTGATAAAAAGCTTTTCTTTTACTTAGAGATTAGTCAAACAATAGAACAGGTTACAGAGTTTAAGGAATTTCCATCTTTTGAGATACTGAAACTCTCTTGGAAAAGCCTCTGCAAAAAATGCTGTAGCTGAGGGGTGGCCATGGACTGTCTTGAGGGGTATGGCCCTATGGTTTTGTGAATCTGTGAGCATTTCTGCACACAGAACATGAATCAGCTGCTGTCATGTTGTATATTATATTGCAGCTACATCCAATGAGAACAAAATATATTCTTCAGTGATTTTTCCATCTATTGCTGTAAAGCATTAAGTTGCCATGAACACTTGGCTTTATTGTGATACATGATCCAAGAATTATTCTAAGCAATATCTTCTCTTTGAGCTTTGAGGAAGTGTAAATGCAGAAGTAACTTTTATACAAGCTGACAAATAAATAATAAAGACTTCATTCATGCACTCCTAGTCTTTGGGCATCTAAAATTTGCTTCACAGTAAGTAGGCAAATTATCCACATTATGTGAGATACCATTTGCTTTAGATGAATGCAAGACTTTCCCCTTAAAATGATTCTTTTTCTAATTTTTTTTCAGTCAGCATTACTCTCTGACTAAAATTAAAATGAGAAACAATATTGAAAATCACAAAATAGTTCCAAGTCTTCTCAGAATGGCTTCTACAGGCAAAGGAAATTAAACACAATTCACTATTATTTTAGTTACAACTCTTTGCACTTCAAAAGACATCATCTTCTTCACACTACCATACCTCTTTAAATATTTTTCAGACAATTTAATCGATTAGACCTATTGTCCTTTGTTTTCCTTTATATCCTTAGACTTATTACATGGGACTTTGGTCATTCTCTCTTTCCACAATTTTTTTCTTTAATAAAAAAAAAAAAGTTAAAATGTGTTGATTTTTATAAACCTGATAAGAAATATCTCGCTAAGTATTTTAACATCCGAAGAATCTGATATGAATTTAAAAAAAAATAATCTACCAGTTTAATTTACTTTAATATTGTTTTCAGCTTAATGATTCATATGTCTTCTTATACTGAAGCATTATAAAGACTCACCTGTAATTAAAAATAAAATATTTCTTGTTTAATCTAATGAAAACTTCAAATGTTGTGACTATTTTGTCATTTATTTAATAAAAAAATTCTTTAATTACTTTCATAAGGCTATCTTCTCTAGATCAAATGCTAAATCTCCACTGTGAAGTGCTATTCCTGTACTGAAACATTATTGCATGCCACTCAACCAGTCTCCCTGCAAAACTCTGATGTAGATTTTAGATACACTTAATAAATAAATAAATAAATAAATCTATGTTCTTATTTACTCTATCCATTCCTTCTGCTAAATGAAGCAATTCATATTTGTTAGCATGTCAATTTTTTCCTTATATTTTACTTCAGAATTTCATATCTCATGGTTAGACTGTCTTCATTAATAAAAATCTAAAAGATCTTCTAATAAAAAAAGAAATTTTTGCCACTGGACTGCTTTTAATTTGTTTGTTTGTTTAATTCTTAAAGGAGAATTTTCCCTTTGAAAACCTGAAGCCAGCACTCTATATGCAAATTCAGAGCATTTGACACGATACGCTTAGATTGGAAAACCATACATGTTAGCAGAATTTAAATATTTATAAGAAGTCATTCATTTCAGTCATCATAGCCATTAGATTTAGGAGACTTACAGCACCTATGGAAATTAACCCCTATGCACCCCACCACCCATCAAAGACAAGGTTATGACATCTTTTTAGTATTTCCCAAACTCTGCCCTATCAATATTTTTAAAAAATGTGCTAGGAACAATATATAAATATTAAAATCTACTTTGTCCTTTTCATTTACTATCTTTATCTGTTTGCACTCACACTGTAAGACATTGCTAAGTATAAAATTAAGGTATCGTGCAGTTTTCATGTAGTAAATTCTAAGCTCACAGGAAGTCCTTTGATAATAGCAAACTACACCTGTGTTATGCACAGTGGAAGAAGTGAAGTTTGATCTGAATGTAGCTCTAGTAGAAAACAGCTATTGATGTTTCTCTAATCTCAGTTCAGAGATTCAAATTCATAACACGTACTGCCAAATTATGGTCAACTGTCAGAAGTGAAAATTCAAATTACTTGAGTAGAGATGCAAATCATACTTAACATCATCCTGAATGTAACCCCTAATGGATTACTATCACATTTCTAAAATTATGTTTTAAAAAGTCAAATGTGTGAATCTGTATTTATTTATATGCAAGAACACATTTTCTTTACAAACATGCAAAACTGAAGTAAAATTTAAATGCAGAAATGGTAATAAGTTGTCATTGGCAGAAAAAAAAATATTCTCACATAGCTGTAACTATTGGAAACTTTCAATCAGAAATCCAAAATATCTGCAGTGTTCCGGGACCCATTAATAAATATAGTTATATCTTGACATAGTGACAGTTACAATTGTAGTACAAATAATGTAGTGTGGAGTACTACAATAAAATAATCAACAGAGCAGAAAGGTACACACATGGTAAGATAACTAAAAGGTAAACTTACCTTTTATAAAGAAGTATCGCTATAACAATACAGATGATAAATACCACTGCAAGAACTGGTCCCACAACCCAGATCAGGCCTTCTTCCTCATCTGTAATTGGTTGGGGATCGAGATCCATGGACACAACTGGATCAGAATATGGACTGGTTGCATACATAGTCTATACAAATAAATAAATCCTTCTTAACAATAAAGGCATTCATTTAAAATACTAGCTCTAAAGTAAACATACATAAAGTAGTAATGCAATGAAAAGTTGCTATTTTTATTCAAGCTAGGCAGTTCACAAACTTGCTGTGCTGTTACTACATCTTTATTTTGTGTTTTGCATATGGTGTGCTAAAAAATGAGGTAACAGCGTTCACATAACACTCTGCAGCAGTATTCTGAAAGGTTATGAAAAGAGATGTATTTTACCTTCCATTTGGCCTTGTTTCCTGCTACAACAGCTAAAGAGCATCTCAGTTCAACGTGAGAGATGGCTAACACCAGAAAGCAGAGACACTTATGCTAGCTGGTAAACAGGACAACAACGTTCATTTATTCTCTTTTGCCAAATGTGACACCAGACATCACAGGCCCGTGACCTCTTTCCAGAAACTAGGGAATCTGTATGTTTTATTCCCTCCAAAGCTGAGCTGGTTGAGACCTTTACTCTGCCTTAGTGTTCTCAAAACATTAAAAAAAAAAACAACAAAACAAAAACCCAAAACAGAAAACAACAACAACAAAACAAAATAAAAACAAACAAAAAAAAACCCCACATCCTATATTGCTACAGTAAGAAATACTTTGTATTTAGCCTCTACATTTGGAGCAGGCAGAAAAAAGCTTCAGAGGGACTGCGGTTTGAGCATTTATTGACAATTTTTCAATATTTAAACTGGATTTTGTGTTGCCATTAAACCTCACAGAAAAAAGCTGCATAGTAACTCTGTTTACAACCTACTTGATGCAGCATCATAAGAATTTTCTGTCTAACAACCTCTGTCAGAATTAATGTTAAATCAAAGGAAAACCTTTGATTTACATCAGAACATCCAGGGAATACTTATTTTATTTTCAAATAAAGCGATGTATCCAAAAGTATACAAATTGAAACAACTTTTTCATAGTGTGCAATTTGGTAAACTCAATATCAAATAGCAATTGTAAGATTGCACTCTGGAAGCATTTGACTAGAATTCAGATTACTAGCATGGTAGTTCAAGTGACTGAGCCAGAAAATGTACGTCAGATATAGGAACCAATTCGAAAGAGACCATGTTACACAGTGTACACTAAAATGCTATTGATCATTGAAACAGTTCTGTTTTTCTTTGTCTCCTTCTGCTCTCTTCATATACTTTTTTTCCTTGCTTTCTCTTCCTCATTTTCTCTCCCTTCTCTCCCCTCTCTCTTCCTCTCACTGTCTCTCTCTTTATTTTCCCAAATATCACACACCTATTAACTCAAGCATAAATGGAAATAAGTACAAAACAAATTACATGAAGAGAGGTGACAGCTCATTATTCAGCTCTCCTCAGAATTTTTCCTTGAATTATTTTCTTACTTTCTAGCAATTGACTGATAAAGCTGTTAGGAAATTACTGTAATTAAAAACAGTAGTTGTGCATATCTCCAGTTCAACTTATCTTTCAAAGAATCCTACATATCCAATAACATTATTTGATTGCAGTCCTAGGTCAGCTAAGGAACTCTTTCTCAAAGACACTGAAAAAGATACAGCTGTAAAGTTCATGCCTCAGAACCAGTGCCAGTGAACTCAAACAGCAGAACATTTAATTTGAAAAGAATTAAAGCTAATAAAAGGTGATCCTTAGCTTTCAGTTACACACTGAAGTAACACACCAAGGTGCATACAACATAATCAAATTCAAAGACTTAAATGGAAATCAGCACATAAACACCAACTTTAGACACACACCTTAAAAACTCAAGTAAGCACTGAAGAAATGTGTTACTGATTGGGGAAAGTAATTTTGGGACTGAAATTAGTTATTAACTTACAGATTCTGAGTGCTCCATTACAGCCAACACAAAGAAGACATATTCTTGACCAGTTTGCAGTTGTTTATTCTCAAAGCCACCATAATGCTTCTTATCCCCCAGTGTGAACTCCGTAGGAAGAACTTCAAAGTGAGCTGCAATATACGGCTTTAATTCAGCTTCCCTCCCAAAACGAATGCTTCTGCGTTTCCTAGCTATCTCCTTAAGCAGCTTTACAAAAAAAGGAAAGGGAAAAAAAAAGAGAGAAAAAGCATTAAAAGAAAGATGCGTGTAAGGTAACTTATTATCAATGTAATGAGAAAATTTAATGCACCTAATATATTTAATGCAACTACAAAAGAGCAGTTAATCTACATTACATCAGGTCATGTCAGTACCACTAAGTGGTTCTGAAATTGCAAAATTTTCCTTGTTAAAATACTATTTAGCAAATATATTACCTGTACTACAAACACAGGACAATTAAATTATTTTTCAGTGTCTGATATTTTTTTATTCAAGGTAAATATATAAATAAATAAATAAAAATATAAGTATAATAGAATAATATGTGCTTTTTTTTTTTTCTGAAGACAGATATATGCATACCTTCTTTTCATATATACATACATGAAGTTAGTCAATGAATAATGTTTTTGTCATCCATATAAATTTAAAATGTACTTTCTTATTTTCTGTATGATACAATAAAACCAAGTCATATGATGTGATTATCTAAAAGCTGCTAATAAAAAATCCAAAGCTTAAAATATCCCAATCATTGGAATTAATTTATACTATCTATTTAAACTTTTTCTGATAACTCTGAAATACAGATTATTCAGTATACTAGCACTTGTAATAGTATACCATAAATAAACATGTTTTTTATTTACTAATATTCATTTTTCTCTCATTTCTCTCATAGTTCTTAAGATCACTGAACACTTTAGAAATACTGAATTCTACAAAATGTCAGCTTTTCAATAGCAACCATGCTGCAGAAACATGTGGGAAGGGATTCATAAAAAAGTCTTCTATCTCAAACCTGAAACTGACTGCCATTTTTTTGTTCAAAAGAATCAGAAATCATGTGCTTCATTATATGTTCAACATACAGTGGTTTAGTGATAAGAATAAATAGCAGGACCCATGAATCCTAAGATCTCTTTTCTGCTGCTTAGCTAGAAAAAATTATCCACAAACTACACTTCAGATTTTAACTGCATATTTTGGTTTTCCAAATGTCACTTTTGCTTGTCATCTTGAATATTTCTACTTATTAACAAATTTAGAATGCACATTACCACACTAGCAATAATATTAAATACTAGGCTCAAATCTGTAAAACAGATACTAATTAATGATGGAACAGAACCTCAACTGTTATAATCCACTGATGAGTTACTTATTAAATCAAACAAATGCTTATTAAATAACTTTTATCACTTCAGATATAAGGGCATTCAACAAATATTAATCCAATTTGATTATGAGAAGCCTGAACTTTTCCTGGATGATAGGGGATGACTTCTAAGTCCGCTAAACTGTTCCACCCATTTTTCACTTATGAAACTTATTCAATGTCCAGTAGTCTCATCTTGTAATCATAGATTTTTCCAAGATCTTACAGTTCTTTGAGGCTTTTCAATCCTAATACAATCATATATATTTTCTTGTTAGGAGGAGGAGACAAATGTCCAGAGATAGACAGAGATAAATACAAAGGAGATTAAAATGAAATTTCTACTATTTCCACTTATTTAAGGCACATTCTAAGTCATGGAAGATCTCTATTAGCTCTTATGTCCTATGTTCCTGGTTAGCTAGCTTCTTCCTTCCCTTCCTGAGATTTGTGTTTTGCAGCTATCATATTAAAAATACGATGTAGATAAAATAATCTGCAAATTAATACTCCTCATTGGAGTGCATGTTTCAAACGTGACATATAGATAGACATGAAAACGATCTCTACTGCTCAGATCCAAAGTTAGACTCATAGATTCACAGAATCATTAAGGCTAGAAAAGACTTCCAAGCCCATCTAGTCCAAGAATCAACCCATCACCACCATGCCTACTAAACCATGTCCCTCAGAGCCACATTTATAATTTTCTTGAAAATCTCCAGGGTTGGCGACTCCTGAGCAGACATTTCCAATCCTTTACTACTATTTCTGATAAGAAATTTCTCCTAATATTCAACCTCAGCTTCCCCTTGCACAACTCAAGAAACTCTTGTCCTCCCCACAACCTCCTTTCAGGCAGTTGTAGAGAGCAATAAAGTCTCTCCTGAGCACCCTCTTCTACAGTCTAAAATGTCCCAGTGCCCTTGCTGCTCTTCGTAAGACATATGCTCCCAGCCTTACAGTTATCCGTTAGTTGTGTCACTTGGTCATAGAAGGAGATGAGGTTGGTCAAGTAGAACCTGATTTTCAGGAACTCATGTTGGCTGGGCTGGATCCGCTGGTTGTCCTATCCATGCCATATGATTGAACTCAAGACAATCTGCCCCATGACCTTCCCCAGTATTCAGGTCAGGTTGACAGGCTTATAACTGTCCAGATTCTCCCTCTGATTCTTCTTGTCAATGGGTGTCATTTTAACAAGTTCTCAGTTGTCTGAGACCTCCTCGATTAACCAGGACTACTGATAGATGATGCAAAGTAGCTTGGAAGTCATTTCTGCCTGCTTCCTTGGTGGAACCCACACGGCAAGAACTTATGATAATGCAGGTGAAATGTCTTAACTTGCTGTAGAGCAAAGACGATGACAGTGCCTTTATTGGAGAAACAGGTGCTATAGGAAAAGATGTTAAAGAGAAATTAACTCACTCCTCCCAGTAACAGGAAAAAGGGGTGAACTGAAGAATGCAGTCTCCTCCTGTTCAGACTCTCATCACAGCAGGAGAGGGTGCGAGGAAGGAGCACCCACGCAGACTTAAATTGCACATGCCTCCCAGCTCCAGGCAGTTACGTGCTCACGTATTGATCCAGGCTGTGACCCTGGAATTCCGCTACACTTGCCTAATAGTGGGTATGTAGATAACAGTGTGCAGTTAACTGCTTTCCAGCTCAGCTCTAAATACTGAGCCTGTTCTCTATTGCAGAGTTTTTGCATTCATTTAAGTGTATCAACTCCATTGTTCCAACTCAAAAACTTATACACTGGAATTGATCCTCTGATCAACAAAAAGACTTGCCAAAATTTGACATTAGAAATCATGTTAATGACATTACTACAGTCAGCAGTCCATTTTTTCTTCTTCACTCAAACATTTCTATGAGCAACTAAGAGTAAGTTTTCATGGTATAAAAATGAGGGCAGAAGAAAAGTGCAATATTATAATATTAAGAAGAATTCCATGCAGTTGCTTTACAGAATGTGTCTTTCATATCTCTTGCTAGCTTCTTACATTGTAGGCACTGTTACTAAGGTCACAATATGAGGCAAAGACCAATCAAAATGTACTGAAAAGCCCTTAAAAGAATGTATTTGTATGAAGCCATCTTTTAGAAAGAAGGCTAAGCACTAACTACACTGAAGTCTCCTGAAATAGATGGGTATATATTCAGAAAGCAATAAAGTGATATTTATATATAGGTTGCTCTGAACATAGAATCATAGAATGGCTTGAATTGAAATGGACCACAATGATCATCCAGTTTCAAACCCCCTGCTACGTGCAGGGTCATCAGCCACCAGACCAGGCTGCCCAGAGCCCCATCCAGCCTGGCCCTGAATGCCTTCAGGAAGGGGGCATCCACAACCTCCTTTGTCAACCTGTTCCAGTGCATCACTACCCTCTGTGCAAAAATCTTCCTCCTAATATCTAACCTAAACCTCCCCTGTCTCAGTTTAAAACTATTCCCCCTTGTCCTATCACTATCCACCCTCATAAACAGTTGTTCCCCTCTCTGTTTATATGCTCCCTTCAAGTACTGGAAAGCCGCAGTGAGGTCTCCCTGGAGCCTTCTCTTCTCCAAGCTAAACAATCCCAGTTCCCTCAACCTTTCCTCATACGAGAGGTGCTCCAGCCCTCTGATCACCTTAATGGCCCTCCTCTGGACCCTTTTTCCAAGAACTCCACATCGTTTCTGCATAAGGGGCCCCAGGCCTGGACGAAGTACTCCAGATGGGGCCTCACAAGAGCCAAGTAGATAGGGACAATCACCTCCCTCTTCTTGTTGGCCACCCCTTTTTTGATGCAGCCCAGAACACAGTTGGCCTTCCAAGCTGCAAGCACACACTGCTGGCTCATGTCCAGCTTCTTGTCTACCAGGATCCCCAAGTCCTTCTCCACAGGGCTGCTCTTAAGGAGATCCTCCCCCAGTTTGTATAAATACCTGGGATTGTCCCAGTCCAATCTGCTGCACCCTGCACTTGATCTTATTGAACCTCATTAGGTTTTCATGGGCCCATTTCTCCAGTCTGTCCAGGCCCTTCTGGATAGCTTCCCTTCCTTCCAGTGTATTGACTGCACTGCTCAGCTTGGTGTAATCCGCAAACCTGTTGAGGGTGCATTCGATGCCATCATCTATGTCACTGATGAAGATGCTGAAGAGCACCGGCCCCAAGACCAACCCCTGAGGGACACCACTTGTGACCAGCCTCCACCCTGACAGAGAACCATTAATCACAATCCTTCGGCTGCGTATAGCCAGCCAATTCGTAATCTATCAAACTGCCCATCCTTCAAATTCACAACTCTCCAATTTAAAGAGAAGGATGTGGTGAGGGACTGTGTCAAAGGCCTTGCAGAAGTTCAGGTAGACAACATTCACTGCCCTTGCCTTGTCTACCGACGCTGTCACTCCATCATAGAAGTCCACCAGATTGATCAGGCATGATCCGCCCTCTGGTGAAGCCATGCTGACTGTCTCAAATCATCTCTTTACCTCGTATGTGCCTTAACATAACTTCTTGGAGGATCTGTTCCATGATCTTCCCAAACACAGAGGTGAGGCTCACCAATCTGTAGTTCCCCAGGTTTTCCTTTCTCCCTTTCTTAAAAATGGGAGTAATGTTTCCTTTTTTCCAGTAACTGGGGACTTCACCGGGCAGCCATGATTTTTCAGATATGATGGAGAGCAGCTGGCAACCACATCAGCCACCTCTTTCAAAACCCTAGGATGAATATAATATGGCCCCATGCACATAATATGTCAGACTTGTTTTTTCCATGGAAACTACAACAAAGAGCAACAATAACACTTTTTGAAACAGCAAATTTTCAGCTATAAAACACTATTTTTTCAATGTAGTCATCACAATTACCTATACTTTTTTTGCTGATGATGAACAAAAACTTTCATGATGCACTTATAAAAATCTATAGCTGTCTGTAATGTGGCTTATCCTTCACAATGTTGTCATCACAGCTGAATTGCGTCACTCGCCATCTCAAGGTGCTCACATCCACAGTTTAGTCTCCATATATGTTCAGCAAGCACTGATGAATATAAGAGAATTCAGTTTTTCTTAATGCTGCATGGCAACAAAGTGTAACAGAATACTGGTGGGAAGGTTCAACCTCTGATTTGTAGGCCAACATAATAAAAGAGGAGACATTACTTTTAGAGTAGTCCTTGTACTAACTTGAAGCCAGGAACTATGTATGGGAACTGCTGAATCACGGTCTGAGCCTCTGATTGATCACCTGAGGCAAGCAATGAGTCAGCCATGGGAGCACAGGTGAAGGCAATTCACCTGTGCTGCTGAAAGGGGAGGGGAGCCTGGCTCCACCTCTCCTAGACCCATTTAATAACTGACTACCAGCAGGGAAGGATCTCTTTCTGGAGATCCATTCTCTGGGGCTTTACAGTGAGCACAGGATAAGGGTAAGTACTTTATCTAGTCTTTTTTTGTTATTACATCCCGCTTATCCAAACTCTCTTGTTTATTTCACAATTATAACATCTGTATATTCATTGATTATGCAAATTATATGTAGGAGGAAATGTACATGGCTTCAGTCATACCTTAAGATCACAACCCGTATTTCAATTTTCTGTTATGGTGTCCATTAGAATTTAAAGATACTTGTGTGACTACCTCAAATAAATTATCTGTGTTTCCACATATCAAATGTCACACCACATTTATGGTATGAGCTTTAAATTACTCATAAAAAAGAATAACATAAGGAGTACTAAAATCAAAAGTACATTAAATTATAAGGGGAATGAGGATGTCTTATCTTAAATGTGTCTTGCACTTGTATTAACAATATAAAATGCATATATTTAGCAACTAAGAATGGTGAAATAATCTGTTGCAGTGTTTGAAGTAATTAGAAAGTAAGTTTTGGCTATGACTGACAGAACTTAATTGGCTTGAGTAAACCAAAATCTGTTTAACTGGCAAATTAACAAAAAAAACCCTCAAAATTCTTATTCATTACTTATGTCCAGCTAAACTTAGGTAAGTGTAGGTAAAAAATTCATCTGTGACATCAATTACACATGACTGAATAGACCTTAGGTGAACTTCTGGCCTCATTCATATTTCATATATAGCTGAGGTTGCTGCCAAGTATTATTTGCACATATATCCCCTGTGTTTTTTTATATCAAGACTTCACAGAAATTGTTAAATTGATTTAAGACTTAACATGCAGGCATTTACTTAAATTTTATTGCTTACAAATCTAAAGCAATCCTGTGCTGTAACACATAGTGCAAAACATAATATTTTGTTAAATTTCATTTACTTTCATGGCATCTACTTGAAGGAGAAATAATGGGGAATTCCTAGTTTATAAAAAAGAACTACCTTAGCTACTATTTTTAGATAAATAATATTCAGATGCATTATATTTTATGGTCTTTTAAGATTCCTTGCTTCTTTTAATTTATTTAAAGAATGGAGATTCAAGAGGAAAAAAAAAAAAAAAATTAGGTATATGAAATAAGGCTGGAGAGCTTTTTTGGAGTAGGTAGCTACACAATTGAGTTAAAATTCCAGAACCGTGTTTTCAGTTAAGATGTTTATTCAGGTAATCTAAGCAAAGCATTTAGAATATACTTTGTTTGGAAAATCTATTTGACTTTTTCTTTCTGACACTATCTTTATATCTGAGACTGTACTAAAAACAC
This sequence comes from Centrocercus urophasianus, assembly GCF_019232065.1. NCBI lineage: Eukaryota > Metazoa > Chordata > Aves > Galliformes > Phasianidae > Centrocercus > Centrocercus urophasianus. The sequence continues at coordinate 1,474,494 of NW_024884833.1, forward strand.
AATGCATGAGTATCTTCTGTTAACCATTGAGAACTACTTGCTCAGATAGTTGTGGTTATGGTTTGTTGCTGCTGTCACTCCTCTTAATTTATTTACTGGGCCTCTGCTTTCCAATGTTTTCAGAAATAGCATAATACAGAATTACAGAATGGATAGTTGGAGGAAACCATAAAGATCACCAAGTTTTGCAAACACCCTCTCCCACCTCCACAGTGGAAAGGGTTGCCAGTCTCTAGATGAGGCTGTCCTTGAACACCTCTAGAGATGGAGCACCCACAGCCTCTCTGGGCAGCCTGTTCCTGTGTATCACCAATCTCTGAAAAAGAAATTTCTTCCTAACAGGTAACCCCAATCTATCCTTTTATAGTTCAAAGCCATTTCCCCTTGTCCTATCACTATCAGACTCTTATTTCATATTTTCTAAAGCAGGAAGAAAAACAGTTCTCTAGGTAACAAACTGGATGAGGGAACGTGAAATACAAACACTGACTGGCTGCAATTTTTTTTACTTTTTATTTTTGCCCACCAAATAGGTACTATATGTATTGGCATGATTGTAAGAGATATATCAAGTGCTTTCATTCTTTATCAGAAGTAAATGTCATTTTTCAGTCAATGCATATCTTATTTCTTCCACCATTAATTCTACAATGTGGTCTCAATTACATCAGTTAAAATGGGAAACAGCCCTTCCTGACCCAAATATTTCTGAATTAATAAACGCTATTTATCAAACTATTATACAGATTAATGCACCACAACTCGCAGGATGATTAAAACGACCCTTTGCTATGAGAATCAGCAACACAGATCCATAGAATTTAATTGTCAAAAAGTTCAATGTCATCCGACATCTATCCTTCAATCTGTTAATGGTATGGAATATCTTTGGATGTTAGGAGTGAATGGTAATATTAAATCAGATTCCCATTATTGTATGTATATTGCCAGCAGAGTTTCACTCTTAAACTGTATTTGATGTCACTGAGGACTATAATCATGAACTGATGGCATTTACAGTCCAACTCTTTTTAAGGGAAGTTGTTAATGGATCGATGTAAGCACTGCATTTGAATCACACTGGATTTTCACATAAATGAAACCTGCCAAAACATAACACATGCTTCATTAAAAGAGTCAGCAACAAAAATGCGTTCCTTCAAACAACTTAATTTTCTTCATCTTCTGATTAAGAATTCTGTTATTGCTGTAGATTTTTCTTCTTAGACTCTTCTAATCAGGAAACGGACATACTTATCATTATCAGTGAAAGATGTGTGTTATAACTTGAAAGGTATCTACGGTAGTGTTGGCTTCTGAAAATATTTTTCTTTGTATTTTGGTGTAAACATTGAAAGTAATATGCATCTGTTCAATGGGAAGAGTGTCACTGCTTGCAGATGGTCTTGACATCAGTGTGTGTACTGAATCAGAAACGTCTAGATTTGAAAAGACTTCTAAGATTATAAAATCCAGCCATTAACCCCATTTACCAAATCCCATTACTACATCATATCAGCCAACATAACATACGTGTAGCTCTTAATTGCCTCTAGGGATAGGTAAGACAGTGGACTAGGCTAGCCAGAAAAGTGGTAGATGACTCATGCCTGGAAGGGCTCAAGATCAAGTTGGATGGGGCTTTGTGTAGCTTGGACTCGTAAAAGGTATCCCTGCCATGGCATGGGGATTAGAGTAGATGAAATTTAAAGTCCCTTCCAATCCAAACCATTTCTTGTTTTAGTCTTTCTTTGAAATGATCAGCTCCAGTGCAGGTGTGTTCTCCAGTGAAGCAGAAGATTGCAGTGGGTGAGGAGGATCCTGCAATCAAGGAGTGCCAGGATGAGAAGAGGGAGCACAGGGAGGGAGCAAAGTAGACAGTTTTCTTCTCATCTGGAGAAAGTAAGCAGGAGACTTCTACTGAAACAAATATGGTGGCCAGCAGTTGGAAAAACCAAGATGAGGTAGAAACTAAGACTTAGGAGTCACAGTCTTCCTGAGCTTCTGTTGAAAGGAACTCCAGGATCCGGAAGTCCCACTTCCCACTCTCACTCCAGTGAACCTTTAGAGCAAGTGATCAAGTTGCAAAAAGAAACTACCATCCTGAGAAATGTCTAGCATTAAGAGTGAGAGATTAATGCTTAATGTTGTGCACTGAGTGGCACAGGCAGATTAATAGTTCTGTATTAGCTTCCTGCAAAGGGAGGAAGCTAAAACTGGCTTCTAAACTTGAGATGATAGGCCAAAATAACATGCAAGACAAGGGGGACATTAGAACCTCAGTGCCACCAAAAAAGAAGTGTCTTGGTAACTGGGAACTCTCTGCTGATGGGTAGTGAGTTCCCAGTTTGCCATCCAGATAATCTCCCCAGAGGTTTACTGTCTGCTTGGGGCCTGTTTTTCAGATATCAAGATAAGTCACCTGGGTAAAGCCAGCTGACTACTATTCTTGTCTACTCATTCAAGTGGGAACACAGGATGCTTTGAGAAGAAAACAATAAAACATTAAAAGATATTTTACTTAGAATTGCATTGAAGAGATTAGAAGCACAACTAGCATTGTTTTCAGTCCTCCTGATTGGAGACTGAGACTGAGAGAGAAGGAAGAGGAACAGTTGAATACCTGTCTGCATGGATGATGCCATGCTTAGGGTTTTGGGTTCTGTGATCTTAGACATGCCTTTGAGAGGTCAAACATGCTGATGTCATGTGGGATGCAACTGACTAAGTGGGGCAATGACGTTCTGGGAAGGAAGTTGTCTGGACAGATCAGAAGAGATTTAAATAATATTTGGTGGGGGAAGCGGATAGGCTTCTAAGTGACAGACAAAAGACCTAGAGAATGCTGTAATTTTAGAAAGAAGCAGGAAAAAAAAAAACAGTTGTACTAGAGAAACTAGTTGTGAAGAGCTGTCTCTGAGTAACAGCCATGATCACATTGAGAGATTACAAGTTAAAATTAGGGACTGTGCCAATAAGGGACAACTCGTAGGCAGTCTCCTACAGGTTATCTGATCAAGGAAAGCCTGTTGATGAGAGCTTCTTGTTTCGGCTAAAAGAAGCGTCATGATCACAGCGTCTTATCCTGATGGGAGATTTCAGTCACCAAGATGTCTGTCTAGCATGTCTGGAAAAACCTAGTTGTTAGCTGAAGTTTCCGGTGGAAAAAAAGGGAAACATCATTCCCATTTTTTGAGAAAGGTAGAAGAAGAGACATTGGCAAGCTTTACCTGCATGACTGGAAAGATCATGGAGCAGATCATCCCATAAGCCATATTAAGGCACATACATGATAAGGAAGTGATTTAAGACAGTCAGTACAGCTTAGCCTAGGGTAGATGGTGCCTGACCATTCTGGTGGCCATTTATGATGGAGTGACAGAATCAGTGGACAAAGGAAGGGCAACTGATGCTGTCTACCTAGATTTCTACAAGGCTTTTGATGTGGTCTGCATCACATCCTTATCTATAAATTGGAGATACATGGATTTTACATGGATTTTTTTTTATTTTCATTGGATAAATAATTGATTTACCACAACTCTCTGGCTGTAACCATGTAATGGCTCTATGCTCAGATCAAGGCTGATAATGAGTGGTGTCCCCCAGGGCTCCATCCTGAGACCAGTGCTTTTTAACATCTTTATCAGTGACTCTGATAGTGGGATTAAGTGCACCCTTAGAAAGTTTGCAGATGATACTGAGCTGAGTGGTGTAACTGATACAGAAGGAAGGGATGCCATCCAGAGGGACTTGGATAAGCTTATAAATTGCCCCACATGAGCCTAATGAGATTCAACAAGGATAAATGCAAGGCTTTGTACCTGGGTCAAGGCAATCCCAGATATATGTACAGACTGGGGTAAGAACTCATTAAGAGAAGTCCTGTGGAAAAGGATTTGGGGGTTCTGATGGTCGAAGAGCTGGATGCGAGCCAGCAGTGAGCACTCAGGATCTGGAAGGTCAGCTGCATCCTGGGATGCAGCAAAAAAGGGGTGACCAGCAGGCAGAGGATGTTGATTGCCCTTCTTTACTCTGCTCATGCAGTCCCATCTGGGGCACAAGAAAGACATGGATTTATTGGAGCAGGTCTGGGGAAGGACCAGAAAGATGATCAGAGTGCTAAAAGATCTATGGAAAAAAAAGCTGAGGCAGCTGGCCTTGTGTTGAATCTGAAGGAGAGACGGCTCTAGGTAGACATTATGTCCTTGAGCTCTTGAGGGGAAACTAGTAGTCAGAAGGCAGATAATTTTTTTACATGGGAACACAGAAATAGGACAAGAAGGAATGTGTTAAAACCAAAATAGGGGAGATTTAAATTAGATGTTTGTAGGAAGTCTTTCACTGGGTGATAGAATCATAAGGTTGGAAACAACTGGCAAGATCATCTAATCCAACTGCCCTCTCGTCACCATTGCTACAGAAGCTACTAAACCATATCTTGTAGCTCCTCATCCAGGTACCACTTGAACATTGCCAGGGACAGCAAATTCACCACCTCCCTGGGCAGGCCATTCCAGTGCCTGACCACTCTCTGAGAGAAAAAGTTCTCCCTTATGTCTAACCTAAACTTGCCCTGGTACAACTTGTGGCCATTTCCCCTGGTTCTGTTTGTTGCCTGGGAGAAGCAGCCAAAACCCCTCCTCATCACAACATCCCTTCAGGTAGTAGTAGAGTGCAGTAAGTTCTCCTCTGAGCCACCTCTTCTCCAGGCTAAACAATCCCAGTTCCCTCAGCTGCTCCTCATAAGACTTGTGCTCCAGACCTCCCCCCCTCACCAGTTTCATTGCCCTTGTCTGGACATGTTACAGGGCCTCAATGCCTTTTTTGTAGTGAGGGGCCCAAAACAGAACACAGTACTCAAGGTGCGGCCTCGCTAGTGCTGAGTACAAGGGGTTGATAACCTCCCTGATCCTACTGGCCACGCTATTTCTAATGCAGGCCAGGATGTCATTGGCCATCTTGGCCACCTGGGCATACTGTCAGCTCATGTTCAGCTGAGCATCAACCAACACTCCCAGCTCCCTTTCCTCTTGACAGTCATCCAACCACTCTTTCCAAGCCTATAGTGCTGCATGGGGTTATTGCAGCCAAAGTGCAGGACCCAGCACTTGGCCTTGTTGAACCTCATCCCAGAATTCAACTTATCTAGATCCCTGTGAAGGGCCTCCCTACCCTCAGGCAAATAGACACTACCTCCCAACTTGGTGTCATCTGCAAACTTACTAGGGTACACTCAATCTCTTCACCTAAGACATCAATAAAGATATTAAACAAGATGGGTGCCAGTACCAACCCCTGCGGGGACCACTTATAGCAGGTCATCAGCTAGACTTAACTCTATTAACTACTACTTGTTGGACACAGCCCTCTAGCCAGTTACTTACCCAAAGAAGGGTATACTTGTCCAGGCCATGGGCAGCCAGTTTCCCAAGAAGAATACTGTTAGAGATTATGTCAAAGGCTTTGCCAAAGTTTAGGTAGACTACATCAACAGCCTTTCCCTCGTCTACCAGGCTGGTCACCCAGCCATAGAAGGAGATGAGGTTGGTCAAGCCCGACCTGCATTTCATGAACCTGTGCTGGCTGGGCCCGATTCCTTGGTCCCCGCACACATGCCATGTGATCTCACCCAATATGATTTGCTGAATAACTTTCTCTGGTACCAAGGTCAGGCTGATAGGCCTGTAGTTCCCTGTATCCTCCTTACACCCTTTCTTGTAGATGGGAATCATATCGGCAAGCCTCCAATCCTCTTGGACCTCTCCAGATAACCAGGAGCACTGGTATATGGTCGAGAGCGGTTCAGCAATCATTTCCGTCAGCTCCCTCAGAGTCCTAGAATGAAGCCTGTCCAGTTCCATGGACTTGTGACAGTCCAGATGGAGGAGGGTCCCTCTGTCTCCACCAGAATCACTGCATAGCATCCCTGATTTCCATATCAGGACATAAAGCGCCCTGGACTTATCAGAGGATAACTGATCTGCCTATTAAAGGCAGATATAAAGAAGGTGTTGAGGACCTTAGCCTTTTCCTTATCCTCAGTGATCACATTCCCCGCTGCATCAAGAATGGAAATTCTCCCTGGTTCTTTTCTTACTGTTATCTTACTGATATTTTTATAAAATGATTTATTCTCTTTTACAGCAGTGGCCAATCTGAGTTCAGGTTGGGCTTTTGCCCTCCTAACTTCCTCCCTGCATGCATTCGCAACTTCCTTGTAATCTCCTAAGTAGCCTGTTCCTTCTTCCAGAGGGCATAGACTCTCTTTTTCTTCTGGAGTCTCAACAATAGTTCTCAGATTATCCATACCGATCTTCTTCCCCTATGGCTTGCCTTATGACATTCAGGGACAGCCTGTTCTTGTGCCTTTAGGATTTCCATCTTGAGGAGTGTCCAGGCTTCCTGAACTCCTTTACTTAAGGAGCAACTCCCAAGGGACCCATGGTACAAGCATCCTGAACAGGTCAAAGTCCGCCTTCTTGAAGTTCAAGATAGCAGTTTTGCTAATCTCCTTTCTGATATCTCCCAGAATAGAGAATTCTACAATTTCATGGTTGCTCTGCCCAAGACAGTCCCCAGCCTTCACATCTCCCAGCAGTCATTCTCTGTTAGTGAAGAGCAGTTCTAGCAGGTCACCACCCCTGGTAGGCTCTTCTACCAGTTGCATAAGGAAGCTATCTTCCACACACTCTAGAAACCTCTTGGACTGCTTCCTCTGTGCTGTATTATACTGCCAACATGTATCAGGGAAATTGAAGTCTCCCACGAGAACAGGTGCTGGCAATCACACGACTTCCACAAGCTGCTCATAGAATGCCTCATCCATCTCTTCATTTTAATTATAAAAGACCCCCACCCCTACAGGCCTTCCCCCTGATCCTTATCCACAGACACTCAGATTTATCATTCCCAACCCCAAGCTCTTCAACATAAAAACAGTCTTTAATAAAAAGGACTACACCACCACCCTTCCTTCCCCATCTATCCTTTCTGAAGAGCTTGTAGCCATCCATCAAAGCACTCCAGTCATGGGAGTGCTCCCACCATGTTTCAGTAATAGCTACTACGTCATAGCCTGCCACACAATAGCTTCTAACTCCTCCCGCTTGCTGCCCCTGCTGTGTGTATTAGTGTAGACTCACTTCAGCCGAGTCTTCTGCCTAACCCCCTAACAGCTCAAGCACTTTTCCCCTGGGCTCATCTCTTGTGAGGCCTCTTTTGTCCCCTTCCCCTGTCATAGCCAGTTTAAAACTCTTTTGATATGCCCTGCTAGCTTCTGCACTAGGATTTGTTGCCCCCTTTGAAATATGTGGGTTCCATGATGAACAGGACAGGGGCCGAGTAAACTGCCCTATGATAAAAAAACTCAAAGTTTCTGGCTCAACGCCAGCCTCTGAGCCAATTATTCATTGCTTATGCTTTCAAAGTCCACTCCGTGTCCCTCAGTGCCCCTGAAGGTATAGAACAAAAAATCGCCTGAGTTCCCGCTCCTTGAACTAAACGCTCCAAACCCCTGAAATCTTTTTTCATATCTCATAGCTTCTCTGATCAGTTTCATCACTTCCAACCTGAACTATGAGTAAAGGAAAATAATCAGTGGACCTATCCAGCTTAGGGAATTTCTTGCATATGTCACTAACCCAGGCTCCACAAAGGCAGCACAATTCATGATGCTCGGGTCCAGTCTGCATATGGGGCCCTCCGTTCCTCTGAGAAGGGAGTCACCCACCACAACCACCCTTCCTGATAGAGGCAGTCTGAAGGCATGGGGGTGACCACCTTGCTTTAGGCTCCATTGTAGGCAGATCTTCCATTGCCTCCCCGCTTACCTTCCTTTCAATTTCTAGTGTCTGAAACCTGATGAGGTGCTGAAATATGTTGCCCAGAGAAGTTGTTGATGCCATATCCCAGAAGACATTCAAAGCCAGATTGGATTGAGTCTTGACCAGGGGTTTTTAGAACTTGATGATCTTTAAGATCATTTGTAGGCCAAACCATCCTATGATCCCTGGGCAGACTGTTTCAATACAGAATCACTGTGAAGAAATTCCTAACATTCAATCTAAATTTCTATTTCTGCAGCTAGCAGTAATTTCTCAGATGTTATCAGTTGTTGCCTGATAAGAGTCCCCCACTATTTTCACCATTAATGTATTTTCAGAAAAATGTAGGAAGCAATGGCGTCCCCTTCTGTTTCCTATTCTGAGGACTAAACAAACTCAGATATCTCAGATACTTCTCATGATGCTTATCTTCCAGTTCTCTGCCATCCTTGTTGCTCTTCTCTGCACTTTCAAGCAATTTAATGGGCTTCTTGTAGTGAACACAGTATTAGAGGTGTGGTCTCACCAGTGCCAGAGGCCTATCACTCCACTAGAGCTGCTGACTGCTCAAACCAGGATGCCATTTGCCTTTGTGTACACATAGGCATACTGCTGGCTCATATTCAATCAGCTACTGTCCTGAAAGCATCCCCAGGTCCTTTTGTACCAGTAAAATTCCTTGCTGCTCTTCCCCAAGCCTATACTGCTGCATCAGTACATCCTCAAGCAGATTGGCAATCTTGCCAAACTTGGTACCTTCTGTGAACTTGAGAATGCACTTGATTCTCTCACACAGATCATTGATAAAAATGTAAATAAATAAATAAATAAATGGCCTTGTAATGAGCTGTGGGGGAATGCCATTGGTGAGTGCCCAGCAAATGGAATGAACTCTTTGAGACCCACCGCCCAGCCAATTCCTCAACTAGTCAATTGTAAGTTTCTTCAAACCATAAGTAACGAGTTTCTCCAGGAAAAGACTGTGCAAGACTATGACTGACATGAACAATACCAACACTCTTTCTCTCATCTATGAAGTGAGTTATCTTGTCACTGAAAGTGATGAGGCTAGTCAGGAAGACTTGACTTTCAGAAACCCATGCTGTCTGCTATTGTTTTGTATGTGTCGTGAGATGGAGCTCAAGATGAAGTGTTCCATGACCTTCCTGGGTACTCAGGTCAGACTGACAGGACTGTAATTTCCTGAATCTTTCTTCCTGACCTTCTTGCAGATGGGCATCACATTCATCAATCTTCAGCCAACTAGAACTCCCCTGGTTAGTCAGGACTGCTGATAAATTATTGAAAGATGCCTGGTGAGTGCTTCTGACAGCTTCTTCAGTGCGCTTGGATAAATTCCACCTGGTCCTACAGACTTGTGAATATTCAAAACAGAAAGGAGTTAAGGACTTCATTTTTCTTCATGTTTCTTCCTCTCACCATCTTACAAATTAACGGTCTGGGTATCCTGTGAACAACTGTCCTTTCTAAGAAAGACTGAGGAAAATTTTTCCGAGGAAAACTTTTTGTTTTCCTCATTGTTCACACTATGTTGCCCCTCACATCCAATAAAAGATGGAGTCTCCTTATTTCTTCTTTTGTTACTGATGTATTTATCAAAGCATCTTTTGCTACACTAGCCAAATTGTGTTCCACCTGGGCTTTGTATCTTCTAGTTTTCTTCCTACAAAATTTGACAGCAGCTCTGTAGTCCTTCAGTTGCCTGCCCCTTCTTCCAAAGCTCCTAGCTCCCTTTTGATTCCTGAATTCCTGACTTTGTACATGATGAAGCTTCTCTGTAACTCAAAAGTCCTGAATCCACCAAAAGAAAAAGTGTGATCAAATAAAAATATCATTAAGCTAGAAACCATATGTACAAGTTACCATGACACCTAAATGGGATCTAAAATATCAGCTAGATATAGCAATAGTAACATTACCTCTTTCATAACTCGCTTTCATTTGCAACTCTGAGAAGAGCTTTACAACCATAAATAATAGCTTCAATCCATAAGTTTGGAATAATACAATTTAGATCGTACCATATTGCCATACCAGAAGACTGGACTGGATCCTGACACTAAACTTCCTGGTTTATTTATCCTATCAATAATAGGATAGATTTCTAGTATTACTCGGCTTGTCACAAGGGTGAAAAGATTTCCATTCTTCAAAGAAATGTCATTTGTGGTGTCAAATGATGACACAATATTATATTTTCCAGATTCATTTTTTTCTGAGCCCACTCTGCCAATAGTATGGAGAATAGTGTAAAATCTTCTCATCAGCAGCCTTACAATATGAGGAAGAAACAGGTAAAGGCAAAGGAAGAAGGTCAAATGTTAAACTGCAGTGCAAAATGCAATTTAACATTTGTTATATGCTTAGCAAACACTCTACTAATGAACCAGACCTTTATTAGAGTTCATATCACTGGTGATTAAGCTTTCTCTGACAACTCATTTCACCTCCTGCACTTTTACATTACACTTCACAATAGGAGAAAGAATAAAATATTAATGCCAACAAAGATCAGACACTTTGTGTGCTTTATTGAAACTTAACGTCTGTAATGTCTTCTAATTTGAGTAACTTGAACTTTGTTTCGGTCCCCAGAGGCTAATTCAAATATAAACACAAAATATTCTGGCAACCAAAACTTCTTAAACTACTAAATTAATCGCATACTACTAATAAGATCGTTTCCTTAAAAAAGTAGAGGAAGACAATGAAAATACACAGTACCTCATCTAGTTCCATTTCATCTGGACTTTCCCATGGTTTGATAAATTTTCCACGAGATCTCTTCAAAGGCACAATAACTATGTAATAGCCTCTGTAAAAGAAAGAGTGTGACAAAAGTGAGGCTGAAGGAAAAGGAAAATAAATTGATGGAGTATGTTTGGTCAGAGCGGCTCATAAAAACTGCCAGGCATACTGAGAAATATTCCAGCCTTCCAAACATATTTGTAAATATTCACGTTGAAAACAAATTTTGGTATAAAATATTTAACAAAAAATACTACTAATTACCTGCCTTTTCATTTGAACATAGAAATATGTGTAGGAAAATTTAATTACAGTGTCCAAAAATGACTGCATATTTGACTGCAGGTTATTATTTTGTTTGAAATACAAGACCCATGGGGCACTTGTGCCCTACCACCACTAATGTGGAAACAAACAAAAGCACAAACATAAAGGAATTCAAACCCCTAAAATGAAACATTATCACATTTTTTCCACTTTCATGTAAAATTTGAATAGTATGGTAACATAATGTTACCATAACAAAATAAAGCTACATATCATAAATTCACGCATTCCACACACAGTCTCCTCACTTTTGAGTATTAACTGCCATCAGCTTTTCTTACTTAAGTATTCTTTTCACAGTCATAGATGTATGTTCTCTTTACAGCTAGGATTCACATATCCTCCCACATATTTTCCACTCCAAAGTTTTTCTGAAAATATTTTGCTTCCTCTGCACTTCTTCCTCCACTTCTGCCTATTTCTCCACCAAAAATTTCATATGTGACTAAAGAAACAGTAGAATCACAACAGCATGAAATCCAGGATGGTATAATATGCTATTCAAGACTTCAAGCACTCATTACCTCAGAGAAGGAAAGAAGTTGTTTCCAGTAATCAGATCATTAAGAACGTGTCTCTTGGTCTTGGAAAACAGTGTTTTCTATTCCTGCCTCCTTCCTCCTTTCATTTATTTATTTTTTAGTAAGTAAAGGAGGAGTCTAAAGAAAAAGACTTGTCTTACAATTAATCAAAACTTTGCCCTGTCTAAACCAACTTAGCTCATTCATTTTAATGATCTCTTCTTAACTAAAGCAATTTCCTTTAAAATAAATCTAACAACAATCTGTATTATTAGCTACTGTTCTAAATGCTTAAGTTCCTAACACTCAATAGCGTTAAGAAACTTGAGAAATTTATTTTTAGAAATGCAATGCTCTAACAGATCTTATTAAACAAGTGCAGCCACAGATCTGTAACTTTTCTCTTGTTGAATTGTCATTATTTAAAGAAAATTTGTATCATACATTCTTTACAGTAGAAATGAAAAATAATCTTTAAGAATTATATTTTTATTAATTAGTAAGGCTGCTTGAGCTCAGATTTTAAAGCTGAGTATATCTACTAAACAAATCTTCAGATTTTCATTTTTTTTCCTTCAATGTTACCTTAAATGTTACTTTAAATGTTTTTTTTTAATAGTTTTATGAAACAAGAACACTAAAATATCTGTAGTAAGATGTATTCTTTGCTTCATAATAATCTAATTATAATACTACTACTATTACATCTAGACATATATTTTTTCCAAACATATATTAGGATTAGATGTATAACTACATTTCTGAAATTATCTGATTGAGAGATATGACAGGACCCTAAGCAGGAATCTGTCAAGATTTCTTGTGGGGTAACAAGAGAAGTAAAAATGTTATAAATAAATATAAAATTTTGAAAGAAGTTTAATTGGGCTCTAAAATGCTTCCTCTTTAACGCAAAAAATCGCAAATGACATAAATAGCTCTTCCTTGTTGACATTTCCTCTCCCCCTCACCCCACAGGTTGTGACTTTTGTCTTCACATCTGATTTTGAGAAAATTTTTCCAGGATCTCTGCCTCCCAAGATGCCTTCTGTCACCCTCACGGATTGCTTGTCTGCTCCAAAGTCAGGATACCAAAGGATTCAATTTCTTCAACAGTTTCTATTTAATTATTCCCTTTCCCCCAAAATTGTTTTTTATCAAACTGATGAGAAATAAACTATAAGAAGAATTTCTCAGAAATGACAAGAAGACAAACCAAACTGTAATTTAGGAGTAGACATACTGAACTCAGTGGCTGAAGTAATATTCTTCTAAACTTAATCAGGCCTGAAGAAATATTAGTAGACAGCATTTTGGAGTACTTTGAACTAAAATATCTTGTACCAATTAATAAATGGGTGCTGTTCTTAATCAGTGTCTGCAGGTCACACTTGCAGTATGCAAATGTTTTATAGTAACTCTGGGGGGTAGGAATGAAAACTGTGAAATGCTTAGGAATGTGGAAGTAGCAAACCTGTCCGTGCTGAGAATTTTCTGAAAAAAAAACCAGAGTGCCTTTTCGAAATCAATAACCTATGGAATTTCTACGTGTTGCTAATCCAAGGCTGTAGCTCTAGAAACCAGATTAAAGGATTGAAAACTCTACTTCATAATTAAAAATTTAAGGCAAATAAGTAACCTAGATTTCTCTTAATTCATGCCAGTATCAGAAGTAGTCCAATTGGCCAGCTCTAATGTAAATGCAGAAAAAGAAACAATATCTTGGGGGAATTATACAACTCCCAGCCTATAAACATATATTTTCCTTGAAGTATTTCCAAAGTAGAATTTATTCATATTAACATCTTGAGCAACATTTCTTATCAACACTTAAACAAAACTAGATGGTAGCTGAACTGCAACAATTGGCTATGGATCCTTGCAGTGCTTTATTCAAACTAGTTACCTCTTAAAAAAATCAATTTCCAATATCAATTCATAGAAGTAATCTGACAAATGAATCTTCCTCAACTATGCTAGCTTTTCTTCTACACAGAAACATGAAATATCTTCAAACATCGAATGGAGGATTTTACTCTTCAGTAGTCTCATTTCATAATTTTAACCTGAATGTCAAAATTTCCTGTCTTCATTTTCTTTAGTTTCAAGGAGGTTTAGGGTACAATAATGTTTGCTAGGAAGGCAAAAACTTACTGTTTTAACTTGCTTAAGCCTATCTTTAGAACAATGTTCTTCTTTGCTAAGGCATACAACGTGAGTAACAAATCCTTGCAAAAGCAGATTTACTCATTTATGTAGTATCTGCAGCGTAAGTACCTTTTCTTTTTCAGATTTGTAAGAATTCATATAAAACAACAAGTGAGAATTAGTCCTTATACATCATTCAGACATTAAAGATGTGCTAGATGAATTTGATAGCAGTCCACAGATTCATAGAATCATAGAATCATAGAATCACCAAGGTTGGAAAAGACCTAAAAGACCTTAAAGACCTTAAAGACCTTAAAGACCTTAAAGACCTTAAAGACCTAAAAGACCTAAAAAACCTAAAAAACCTAAAAAACCTAAAAAACCTAAAAAACCTAAAAAGATTGGAGCAGTCCACCTTTTTTTTCCCCCACCTCTTTTTTTTTCTTTTTTTTTTTTTTTTTAGCTAACAGGGTGTTCATACATTTTTATCAATCAAGAACATCCAGCATGTAAATGTTGCTTTCACACTCTTTCAAAATTTCTTTGTGCATGCCTCCCCTCATAACTTTGATCATCCACTAAGACTTTCAATACATACAGAATATTTTAAAGCTGAAAGCATGAGTATCTTAACAGCATGTGAAAAAATGAAACAGTTCATATGTATACACATATTGCTGCAAATTGCAAAAGACAGTGAAGTTCTGTTATTTCTAGCTAACTATTGAAAACATAGCATCTCTTACAAAAGATATTATTTGCTTTATTATGTTTTGATTGAGTGTGGTATTGTATGCACTTTTGTTTCTTTGTTTTAGTAAGTTGAAGGCAATGAGGGAAAGATAAGGCTTGCTAGAACCCATCAGAATTCCAAAGGCTGACATCTTCTATAAAATGCAAGACTTTGCGAACATGAAAGATTCAGAGAAAGATGCTTCAAATAAGAATTGCTTTGAATTAGCCAAAATACTTGAAAAAGAAAAAAAGAAAAAGAAAAAAAAGAAGAAGAAGAAAAAGAAAAAAAGAAAAAGAAAAAGAGAAAAAGAGAAAAAGAGAAAAAGAGAAAAAGAGAAAAAGAGAAAAAGAGAAAAAGAGAAAAAGA
>NW_024884833.1:1489199-1523592 GCF_019232065.1 Centrocercus urophasianus
AAAAAGAGAAAAAGAGAAAAAGAGAAAAAGAGAAAAAGAGAAAAAGAAAAAGGAAAAAAGAAAAACATTTTTCCTTTGATATTTCCGTTGTGAGATCCAACTGACCAAGCACGTTGTGGTCTCTGCTTAAGTTTCTACTCTGTATCATCATCAAACACTAAGATAATGAAAATTACTTCTCTTCAGTAAGTTTTAAAGGCTCTTAAAACACTATTCTCGATCTCATTCATTGATCTATCTCAATTTCATATAATCTATCATCTCATCTATAATCCTTTAGGACAAATAATTAACTGTTTCATCTTCAATGTAATTAGTATCATTGAAACATTCTCAGTGTAGGATGAATATAACCACTAGTATATAATGTACCCATAGAGGAAAAAAGATCAGCAATTGTGCAATAGTTACAGTGGGGTTTGTTTTTTAAATGAAGTTGTTCTTCCCCTACAAGATCCCTATAATTTCATATATTCTAGCAAACACTGGATGTCTAAACATGACAGAATTTTCCTTTCAATATTTAGGTGCATCGGTATGCTATTCCCAAGACACATCAATTTTTTTTTTGTTTGCTTTTCTATATTAAGCTATATTACATATAAGAAAGACCATTGACTCATTCCACTGCTATCTCCTTCTATTGTCTGACCAGCAACACTGCAAGTTTTTCCTCTGTGAATGCTCTGCCTCATAAATCTTTTTTGACTCAGTCTTCCTTAGCTGCATTTGTTACTGACCAAACCTTACTCAATCTAATACTAATGGCTACATTTTTCAGGTTTTCATCCTTTTACTGTCTCAAAGTCATTTATTTCAGGATTTCACCTGCCTCAAAATTCTCAGTCAGTAATGAAAAGGGAGAGCAACATTCTAAAGAGCTGCCAGTTGGAATGCACTAAAGAGAAGGCAAGTGAAATCTCCAACAATTTTTAATGATTTTCTCATTTTCTTCCCCATGTCCTTTACATTACAGATGGGAACTTTACAGACCAGCAATAACAGCAACACCCACTGATTGTACAGTGCTTCGTGTTTTCTTGCCAAATC
This sequence comes from Centrocercus urophasianus, assembly GCF_019232065.1. Lineage (NCBI taxonomy): Eukaryota > Metazoa > Chordata > Aves > Galliformes > Phasianidae > Centrocercus > Centrocercus urophasianus. Next base: position 1,490,250 of record NW_024884833.1, read on the forward strand.
TTCTTTGTCTTCTCTGATCCCCGTTCACACAGTTCTGTCAGCTCTTAAGTCCTATTTCTTCTAAATCTCCCAGCATCTTTTCTCCCCAAATGCAACTAACCTCTACAAACTCTGTCAAATCATTCAGCCAAGTCTGCTGGTTTTTTGTTTTTGTTTTTGTTTTTGTTTTTTTTTTTGTTTTGTTTTGTTTTGTTTTTTTTTTTTGTTTTTTATTTTTTTAAAAACTTGGACGAGAGGAGAGGATCTGAATTTTTTGTCTTAAAAACAAACAAACAAACAAACTTCATAATGAAATCACTTGAAATAACCTAAGTGCAGTAACAGCCCTTCATAGTTCCACACAATTCTGGAATAAGATCTAGTATTTCGTGTGCAGGTGCACAAACCTACACAGATAGATTACCCATTCTGTACATGAGGATACATTTTTCTAAACACAGCTGGCTTCATTACTATTTGGAATTAACAGAGAAAAAGAAAAAATTGTCTAAGAAACAACTAGAAACTAGAATGTATTTTTTATATTTTTTGCCACTTATATATCCAACCAGAATTTACTACATACTCAGCTAAGTGATAAACTAATATTCACTGTTAGTCCAAATACTTCTAGTTCAGATAGCTGAACTTCGTACTCTTAGGGGGATGAAAGCCCTGGTACACCATTACACGTCCAGTTTTTCTTAGCAGAATAGTAATAATTATCAATGCCATCAAGTCACTCACTTTATATTCTCGTTTGATGGTACTTCTGGAAGTTCCACAGTTATCATGCCATCTAAGTTCGTTTTTCCAATGAAGACTGGCTTGGTGCGAAGCACATCTGGTGCAGTCTTTGCTGTCACTCTGTGCTGAAGACCTCCAGCACTGTTCCCTCTGTTTGTCAGCACAAATGAATACGATGTCTCTGGCTTCAAGTTAGTGATCAGTTTTTGAGTAGCACGTCCATCAACCTCCATCACCATTTTGCCGTCATCATAAAGGATCTAAGTTAATGTATAAATCCAGTGAAATTTTTGTTACTAAGGGAAGGCAACTGATATCTCAATTAATTCAGGAATTTGCCTCGCTATAAATTTAAAATGACACTCACAAGTGGCAGTTTAAGTTCTAGGATACTACTAAATTCACTACAGCAGTTAAATGTTCTTTGTATGCAGAAAAAATGCACTATATTAATGTAGAGTAAGCACTGCTGAAGTCCAATTTCACTTACTCAGGTAGCAGTAGCTTTGCTCAAATCAACTATTTATATCAAGGCACACTTTTCTTAAAGTACCTTTCTTTACTTCAGTCATACTTCATATTCAGAAAGGTTTTAGCATCTTTTAGTTCATAAAGTACTGTTCTTTACTGGCCACTTCCTGAGATGACAAGTCATGAATAGTCACATAGAAGTGATGAAGGCCAAACTGAGATCTGGATCTAGTCTCTTTATCTTAATGCCATACTCAGTGGAGTAACAGAGTTCAAAAATAAGTTGTTACGAATTTGAGGAGATGAAAAGTCAAAAGGAATTCATGGTCATAAAAATAGTGAAAAGAAAACTATTCTCTTTTCATTGTTCAGTCTAAAATATAGATTGCAATGAACCACAAATTAGCAAGATGCTCATACCATGCATAACAAGTACCACCAATCTGACTTTGAAACATTACCACAAGAAGTTTATAGAGCCAAAGGACTTCATTTAACAGCTTGGTTCAATGTTGCTGATTAGTTTGCATTCTTCAATATTATAATACAAAAAAAAACCAAAAACAAATACACATAATTCAGTAAAGTACTTAAGTGGTTGAATGTTAGCTTCTAATTTCCCTATTTACTTTCTATCAAATAAAAAGCAACTTACTTTGAAAGGCAAAGCTGAGTTGTAGTTTTCTGGAATCTCCCAAGACAATAAAACTGAAGTCTTCATTACTGCTTTAACATGAAAATTTTTTGCAAACACTGCTGGAAAAAAAAAGAAATTTTGTATGTAAACAATATCTTGGAGTTTAGATTTTGTCATATTTCCACAGCTACCTCGATGTATTAGCTTTCCATTTGGGTCAAAAAAACAAAATTAATTCAGTTCTCCTACCTGTTCGTGTACATCTAAATATTACATTCTAAGTCATTCTCACTCTTATCTAATGACAATCCAACATGTACCTTCTCCTTACCTGTAAAAATTGTGAAGATGTTAGCCAGAACTTGTTTGGCAAAGGACAACTGAATTCTAAGGCATCCAAAACATATTAAGATTTACATACTTTACCTTTTGTGTTTGTTGAACCTATTTTTATGAATGGGCCGGTCAGTTTTATCTACAGCTTCAAAAACACTGATATCCAAAGACCGATACTCCTTTAAAGGTCAACGCCATAAGCAGACAAATCCTACCTTGATCCACGGGTAGTGTCCTGAACTGGACACTTGGACTATATGGACCAGGCCCTTTGCTTGTGTGGGCACGTACTTTTACATCATATGTGGTATCTGGTTTTAAGCCAGAAAGTGTCAGAGTGGTATCAGCAGGAACAACAGGGAGTTCTACTGGCTGGTAAGCAACATTGATATCTCTGTACAAGATGGTGTATTTGGTGATAATGCCATTTCTCTCTGCCAAGAGTGGCATCTGCCAAGTTAATTGAACTGACGTAGAAGTAGAGCTTTCTGAGTGGAGATTTTGAGGAAATCCACTGGGTACTTCTTCAGGAACAGAAATCTCTTTAACCATCTCCTCCCCAAAGCCCACTTTATTTCTAGCTGACAGCCTGAAGACGTAAGAAGCTCCTTTGTGAATGTCTGTAGCTGTGAAGTGATCTTCCTTTTCTGAGAACTCCATGGTTGTAAATGTATCCACATCCTTGCGACCAAATTTCAGACGGTAACCCTGCAGCGGGCCAAAGGTGTCCACAGGAGGGTGCCACTGAATTAGAGCTGTATTCATCTGTGTGTGGCTAATCACAAGACGAGGTTTGCCTGGAACTGTAGCAGAAGGTTATTTAAAGATGATAAATAGAAACAGAACTGCACATAAAGTTATTGAGGCTAGCTTTAACGGGAATATGGATAATTTTCTCTTTCCTCATTCTTCCTTTCACAAATAGTGACCTTTGAAAGAAATAATGTCTGCCTCCTGCACTACTGAGTCATATAGTATGGTGAACTATGATAATAAAGTCATCTACTGTTCATTGTATCCTTCACTTATCATTCTAAATACTGTACTGTTCCTTTATAAATATAGAGAACATTAAGAGGCACAGGAGTTAGAAACATCAATCAAGAAGTAAAACTTCAAACAAACATCTTCTTATGAATGTCTCTGTCCTTATTTAAAAAATACAACTGTATTGCAATAAGCAATAATTTAAATAATCCAAGGTACGTATCTGTCATTCCTGTAGCAGCAGTAATAACAATAGGGAAATTAAAAGTCTGTTAATATGTCTAACAGCGTTCTTGCCACTAAAAGATAAAATGCTGTAGGAAGAAAGTCAAATTTTTGTGCACTTGAACTGGGTTTCTTCTGGAGAAGAAAGACTATACAGGAAACTCTTTTATGCTTGCACACCAGATAGGTTCAAATCTGTAACTGAGGCCTAAGAGGTCAAACTGTTGATTCATCTTTTAAAGAGGTTCAGACAATAAATGCAGTGGGCCCATTCAATTTAGAGGACTAAATTTGCTCTTTGCTGATGTGTGACACGGTATTCTACAGCTCATATGGTATCACTTTATTTCATTAACTGTTTGTGTTCTGTTATATAATTATGAACAAACAAACAATTATTTATATTTGTTTTCATATGTACATATTAATGAAATATTTCTATTTTAAAAATATGTTTCTATTACAATTAAATATTTGATGATGGAGCAAATCCATTAGTATACAGATATTTCTTGTTCATTGAGTGCCAATATCTAACAGGTCAAGAAATACGAGTGGTTTTTAGTAGTACTGCCACGATAATAGTGTTCCATGATGACTAATGATTTTAAAGAACATTTGAATCTTTCTCATGTGAATGCAATTGTTGCACCACGAGTTCTGATTCCCACATTAGACATTAAAACTTTTTTTTGAGAGTGTAATTATTTTTAAGAGTCCGATTTGCTTGAATGTCAGAGAACTAATGTCAGAACTTCTGACTTCCATTCCAAAATTTATTAAGAGCAAGGACAGAAGAATGGCATAGCATGGCTTGAGAAAAATATCTTTCCTCATTATATCTACAATTGATGCTGACATTGCTTCTACTTGATCTTGAATTCTAGCTGGTTTTTTACAAATTTTCCAAATACCCTTCCTTTTAAATGCCTAACCCACCTGCAGATACACTCCTAGAAATTTTTCACTTCCATTAAATAAAACTCTGTCCAGTTCTACCTTATTTTATTATGAGCCTTCATTGAACAAAGAAAAGGCTATGAAGGATGTTAATCGACTATATTTGTCTCTGCAGTAGAAATATTATTGAAACTACTGCAGCATACAAAAGAGAACAAGAGTCCACACATAGAATAACTCCTTCAGCTTTCTATAAGAAACAATACTGAAAGTTGAGATTTATTAATGTGATACATTGCCTTTATTTCCTCTCCCCACAGTGGTGGATCTTAATTTTTACTTTGATAGTATGTATAGATAAAGAAATTAATGCTTGCTCAGAAGATACAAAGAACATTAAAACGCACGCTGTGATTTAAGTAGTAAATAACAATGTACACATTTTTGAAAATTTTAATATGAAGCCTATATGATTCTGAGAAGTATATGATCTTTATCATAGAATTGATAGACAGAACTCTGAGAATGACATGAACTTGTTGAAATGAGACCAGAGGAGGGTTATGAAGATGATCAGATGGCTAGAGCAGGCTGAGAGTTAGGATTATTCAGCCTGGTGAAAAGAAGGCTGCTCTTGTAGCAATCTTCCAGTAGTTAAAGGGTACCCACAAGAAAGCAGGAGAGGGGCTTTTTGCACTGCCATGTAGTGATAGGACAATGTGTAGAGGGTAGATTTAGATTAGATATAAGAATTATATTCATCACTCTGGTGATAGAAAGCACTGGAACACATTGCCCAGACAATTTGTAGATTCCTCAGTACTGTAGACGTTTAAGGCCAGGTTGAATGGGAGTCTCAACAAACAAATCTGGAGGAAGGCGTCCCAGTTCAGGGCAGCAGAATGGGAACAGATCTTTATGGTTCCTTCCAACTCAAATTATTCTATGATTAAGAAAGAAAATATTTTGATCTCTTTTTTTTTATTCCTTGATAACATGCAGTTAGTATCTTCTTTAAGTAGAATCATTTGTGAATGTCTTGTGAGAAAAATGCAGGATTCTCTACAGTCTTACTTATAAAAGCGTCATGAAATTGCCTTGTCTTGAAATTTCTTCAGATTACAATCCCTGAATTTGCAAAAAATTCTAAATGAAGTTAATGTCCATGAAAAATATATTTTCAGACTTACTGAAGTAAACCTTCATAACTATGTAGCAAGTTGCCACCCAAATCACAGTCATATCCATCCATCCATATCACTGTTATTACATTAGCTTGTTGTGACAGCATACTACTGCCATTAGAGGAATATTCAAGCTGCCTTTCATAAACTAAGATAATAGCTTGTTTCCATTAGCTGCTATGCTCTATGCCAACTGTCTCCATGAATATTTTCTCCTCTTACACAAACACACACACACACACACACACACACACACGAGGTAGAAAAAGGAACTGTGATCTTTTTGAAACACTGATATTTTACAGATCACAGAAGCACAGAATTGTAGGGGTTGAAAGGGACCTCTAAAGATCATCGAGACCAACCCCCCTGCCAAAGCAGGTTCCCTACACCTGGTTGCACAGGTAGGCATCCAGGCAAAACTTGAATATCTCCAAAGGAGACTCCACAACCCCCCTGGGCAGCCTGTTCCAGTGCTCCGTCACCCTCACCGTAAAGAAATTCTTGCGCACATTCATGTGGAACTTCCTATGCTGCAGCTTATGTCTGTTTCCCCTTGTCCTGTCTCCACATACCACTGAAAAGAGACTGGCCTCACCACTATGGCCCCCACACCTCAGGTTTATAAACCTGGATTAGATCCCCTCTCAGTCGTCTTTTCTCAAGGCTAAATAGACCCAGTTCACTCAGCCTTTCTTCATAGGGGAGATGCTCCAGGCCCTTCACCATCTTTGTGGCTCTCCTCTGGACTCTTTCCATGTCTTTAGTCCCTGTCTTTTTTGTACTGGGGAGCCCAGAACTGGACACAGTACTCGGGATGAGGCCTTACCAGGGCAGAGTAGAGGAGAAGGATCACCTCCCTCTACCTGCTGGCCATGCTCTTTTTAGAATTTATTTTCTTTTTCAAGACTGTTGTGCAGTATAGAGAGCAAATTTTACATAATGGGCAAGCAGTTGCATTATGAGACTCTAAAGTTTGAATTAATTGTCCAGAAAAAAACTGTGTGATATCACTGACAAGTAAGTCGTATCTTCTTTGTTGTCATTATCTTGTAAATAATATCAAATTTTCACTAATAATTTTAGATTTCCTAGTATGTTCAGTAATATTTTTTCTTTCGTTCAGTTTTTAATACCGTGACAAGAAAATGAATAGAAGATAAAAACACACTTTGCAATGAAAACATTAAGAGCTCTCTTAACTTTACTAATAACTGCAGTTACCATAATGTAGATATTTACATTCAGTGACTTTTTCCTGTCTAATAATGAAAATTTATATTACAGATCAGGATCAGATGAATAGTTAGTTTTTATCTGAATAACTGCTTTTAAGTCTTGAATAATAAGCTTGTCCAGTAAACATTTAAACACATATTCACCTTTCATATATACTATATATTTATATATCTGCACGTGATTTATACTTTTAAAAGTAGACTAGAAAGTTAGACCCGTCACATTTTTATTTTAATATGTAAATGTATAATTTTTAGGGAAAAAAAAAGAAGTAAAAATAAAATGGAATCTGAAGAAGGAGATTTTACTTCAAGTCCACAAGCCCCGATATTAATGCATTATTCCTTCTGTGTGATGAATTATCACAGAAAGCAAGTGAGCTAGAAATTCTTTGACTGTATGTAATATTTCACTTTTCAATCATCTACGTTTGAATTTTCAATACAATGTGGGATCAACCACAGCAGGTTGTAACAACAAAGTAAAGATGCTGATATAAACTAGAAGATAGGAAGGAGAGAAATGGTAACTAGCTTTTACTTCAGAAACAAGAAACAGGGATTACTTATCCACAAGGTGAAACAAATGGCAAGAACAGTGTAACATGACTGACATTTAAAACTATGTCTGATTCTTGGTTTTTAGTCACTTAGTGTTCCATGGAATTTCAGGATTTGTTTAATTTTCTAAAGAAACATCAGAGATCTTACAAGAATGAACCATGAGTTATCAATGAGAGGAAAATACATAGGAGTTTCAAATTCTACAAGCGGTTTTGCAAAGCCTATACTTATGTTTATAAATTCATGGTTAAGGTAACTGTGTTTATGTAAATTTGATACTGAATTTTAAGATTTTGGATTAAGTGCTACTTTTACTCAATCAAGTTCACATGAAATTGGGAAGTATGCATCATTATTTTCAGACCACAAGAATTCAGGAAGGAGGAGGTTTGAGTGGAAGCTTGGCATATATCAAGAGTAATGACTGGATGGTCCAATCTGATATGCAACCAGACTTCAAGATAGAGATTTTTTCAAGACAGATAATAAAACTGGACCTAGATGTTGCTTGGATTAGTACAACATACATTTTTAAAAATGAATTTAAAGCACAAGTCACACAGTATAAAATGCAAATACACACTTCACATATTAGTGTGGGCAATACTTCACTACTTAGATGCAATACAAAGAGCTCCATGTGGTTGTAATGGAATAACTCTACTAGAAAATCCACCAGATTGACACTCACAAGCTGTGAACAAAAACAGGTGACCACTACGTTAATGCTGTAGTAGCATCATTAGTCTAATCTGCTCCATAGCAAAATATTTCAATTAAAAAAAAAAATAGTTCTTTACAAAAGAAATTCTGTTCATTCCACCACTGGCAAATGAACAAGCTGAACCTAGCATACGGTTGAATACTTGCCACCTGTGATCAAATGCACTGTCCACAGTTGCATGATGTATTTTACCACCGTTTATTTCTCACATTGACTCTGTCTTCAGGGGTTTTCATTTATTTTCTAATTCTCTGTCTTATTAATCACATTCTTCTGAGGAAGGGAGCTACTGGCACTCAGGTTCTTTCCATGTCTTACTGATAGGCATGGCATTGCTTTCCTTACACAGATCAGGAAAGTCCTCCAAAGATTTTTCAAATACCCTTCTCAGCTCTGCATCTTTCATTTTTTCCTCTCCAGGAAGCCACCAATCAGAACAGAACAACTGCTAGAAAGCACAAATGCCACTTTTTGTCTGCTTTCTGAACTGAGAGAAAGGGGTAGGAGGACACCAGTTATGTTTTCATATAAATAAATCAGAGGTCAACTACTGAAAGAGGAAAACCTATATCTTATTAACACTTTCTACACTACAGGAAACATTCAAACCACAGTATAAAAAAAAAAATAAATAAGGCAAGCATAAGGATTTGCTCAGAGATTTATTAGTATATTACCTGCACCAGTAGTAGATACAAGTTTTGGCTTGCTGCGTGCTCCATCACCTTTTGTTGTGTAGGCTGTCACAGTAAAGGAGTATGAAGTGTCAGGCTGAAGTCCAGAAATTATCATTTCCTAAGAAGAAATTAAACAAGAAAAAAATATTAAAAATTGATTGATTTCTGGGAGTGTACTGAATCTTTAAGACAATTTCTATATGATGTGCACAGCACATGCTTTGGTGCTACTGGAAGTACAAGCAAGCATTTGAGAATGTCAACAGACTTATGTGTAAAATAGTGCAATAATTCCCTTCTTTAAAAAATTAAAGCACGCTTTTAAATAGAATGCTCCAGGTAGTTTAAGACGCAAGGTTAGTGTCTAAATGGTGTGAACAGTGAATAAGCCCTTATGAAATACATTGCCAGAGGAACCTTACTGATATTGTGAAGTGTGTGCATATGTAGAAACAAAACATATTTTAACTCAGACATTTAAAGGACAGCACTGACATAGTTATAAAGTGTCTACAGAATAAGTACATTGGAGTTGTATCCATATTTCTAATGTCATTGTGGTTCAGCTGTGTAAGAAAACCTCTCTAGTCTCATAGCGCTTTATTTTCAGTCTATATTGCTGGTTGGAATGCACATCTAAAGATCTCAAAGAGCTTGAGAAATAATTCAGTCTTAAAGTCTAGAAGAGCTAACTAAAACACCATAATAGGATCACTGACTAAATATGACAAGAAAAAGCAGCTATAAAACAAACAACTTTTTGGCTAGTACATGCACGCACACACACATACGATGGTGACTTCAAGGCCAGCCATCTGAGATGAATGTTACAAGGGCATGCAAAGGAAGTTGAGACTCAATACTCACAATGTAAATAATTTCATATATAAATATAAAAGGACAGTATTTACAAGTAACTAAAAGGTCATAAATTCTTGACCCATCTGCTTCCAGTCTGTGACCATTAGATTACTCCTGTGCATTTTCACATGCTGAATGTATTTATGTTAAATTTCACTGCTTTCAGAGAGATGGTATACGTATTTATCAAACATAAGACTTAATATAAAGAATTATGGATCAAACTAACCACAGGACATGGATTTTTCCAGATACTGGCTACGAGCTCAGTACAGAGGTGGAAAGAACTTGGCATTTTATTTGCCATCCTTTATTAACAATGCAGGAATAACAAATTAATGTGCAGTAGGAACAAGGAAAAAAAAAAAAAAAAAAAAAAAAAATCACACCAACAGAAATCAAATAACAGACCAAAAGAGCAACAATAACAACAAACACACCAATCCACCACCAAAACCCTGCTCCTTAGAATCTATCTCAGAATGGAAGTGAGCCTAAAATCCAAAATCATTAATACACATTTTTCTTCTGCCAGAGGGGCTCTCAAACTGATATGAGCAGGATAAAATTGCAAAATAAAATAATAATAGTAATTAAAAAAAAAAAAAATCACCTTTTTTAAACAGTGATGAAGCTATCATCCTCATTTAAAACAAGCTGTACTTCATGGTGTAACAGAGATACGACTGCATGTAGTGCTGTCATTTAGAAGTCTGACTTGGATAGAGCAGACATGCAGAATATAGGTATAAACAATGCAGGGCTTTTGACATTAATGCTAGCATGCCTAATACAGTTACTGAATTATCCAAAAAGAAGTACAACTAACTTCAACCGTTAGCTACAAAAATAAAAGTTACACTTCAAAATAATAGAGAAGCTTTCAATTATTTGCAATTCCAAACCAATCTGGCTTTATTATTCTAACAGCATTTTTTAAGTAGGAAATTGTGAAGCAAGGTTAGTAACAGCCTAAAAATAAGAAAACACAAACCATTTATGTGAATTTCAAGATCATGCTAATTCTCTGAACAAACAACAAAAAATCCCCACTCCTCTTGCTGAGGGGAAAAAAGAAGTGCCATACAGGAAAAAATCCGAATGTTGGTGCATGCATCTTTACACATGACAAAAGAAAAAAATAATAATCTGAAAAATTAAAGGAGGCTACAAGCAAACAAGAAAAATATGAGATGAACAAAAAAAAAAAAAACAAAAAAAAACAAAAAAACAACACAAATTTATTCTGCCAGTCAAAAACTACTCACATGTTCAGTAGTATCATCATATTCCCACTGATTGAGAGTAAAGAACATTGGAAAGAAAAACAAAAGAAGTGAAAAGAATATGTAGCCTGGTTGAGTTAATCTTTTCTTCTTAATAGTACAATAATTAAGTAAGATGTCTGGAAAAATCGTGTAGAATTTAAGTTAATTGTGTAGACTCATGTAGAATGTGGTTAATGAAATCAGGCCAGGCATTTTTAATTCCACATCTGCTCCCCTCTAAAAAACATCTATCTCTCTTTCCTTAAAAGACAGAAAAATTAATGAATTTTCATGTATCACATATTAATATTTTATGATGGATTGTATTAGCAAAAGCCACAGAGACAAGATTAAATTCTATGTGGTTTATTTAATCACGTTACCAGACTATATGCTTTATTTTCTCCAAATTAATTCAATGCCTTATTAATAGCATAATGCCATGACTTTTTAGACTTGAAACCTAACCAGACCAAGGTCGTATACAGTCAAGGTCTTTGCACTCTGTACAAGCCCTGATCATGTATCATAAAAATAAATGAAGGGAGGAGTACTGAAAGGAGAAAGGAGGTGACTAACTTGAATGTCAATTCAAAGCCGAATTTGAATAAAAGGAACAAAGGCTATATAATATTTGAACTCCAATATCACACCTAGACTTCCCTTCTAATATTCCAGCATTTAAAATGATTTTATACTGCTGCCATGTAGAAGCTAAAATTGCAAACCGGAGCAAGAAAGGAGAGAACTAAAGTGCAGAATGATTTTTTATTCTTCCTCCTCTCTCTTTTCTCTTCCTACTTTCAAAATCATTTCCATCATTCTCCTCACTGAATTTAATCTGCAAGAACATTAAATTTTGAGAAATAGATTTACATTTTATTTAAGTACATTAAGTAGAGATTGATAGACAGGGAGGCAAATGATTAATAATGGCTTTTGGGAATTGAGATAACACTTAAAGAATTGTCTTGGCAGCAAAATGGTGTGCACACAAGACCTGATCTCAAAGTGGTGCTACAAAGCTAAAAATTAGAACTAGGCCTATAAGAAAAAATGAGAAAACAACAACAAAAGAAGCCAAAATAAATTTATATATTCAAATGAAAGCGTAGAATTTTTCTCTTTATGTTAAATTTCTTAATTTCTTAGGATCTGCAGTCCTTAAATTGACCTAGTTGCAAGAGGTATAATGGTTTCCATACTGACTTGTAACTCCAGTGCTAGAAGCCTTGGGAACTTTCAGTTTGAGTAATAGCATATTCCAATCAGTGAAACTCTATTGCTGACAATATTAAAGCTTAATGTTATCAGACTTCCATCATGTCTTATAATTTATAAAACAGATATGCAATTTCACATATCAAACCTATTAATATGAATACTGACAAACATAAATACCTCACTGCTTTTTAAGGTCACAAAAATAAATTCATGTCTTCTGAACTCTGTGATTAGGTATACACAATTATGATAGAAATACAATAGTAGTGGTTTAAGAAAGGTAGAGATTTGGCTCTAGGCTCTCCATATAAATAAATAAATAGTGGGTGGTTTAATCAGTGCAAATTTTGTTCCATTGGCTGTGACCTGCCCAAATACTTCTGTCTGTACAGCTCTAAGCATAGCTATAAGAAGTCCCAAGGCTTATGGGAACCAGCAGAATGACATAGCTTCGGGTATATGCCTGTACAAAAGGGTGACTATGTTTAGTCTAAGAATCTTTAAATGTAAATATTTTGGAAAGAGATGAGATGAAAAAAATGTAGCTAGTAGAATGAAATATGGAAAGATCTAAATAGCTGTTTAGAAAACTGAAAGTATTCATGACAACACTTAAAATATGTGATGCTCTAGTTACCTGTGCATCAGCCAGCATGATGTCCTTCAGCATGGGCTGACCCCTTGGCTCTCCATTTTCCATTCTTACATAGTGGACCTGGTATCCTCGGATCTGACCATGCTGCTTATTGGGTACAGGTGAGCGCCATGACACTTTAACAGCAGTAGAGTTGACAGCCTCTACCTCGACTTTGCGAGGAGGACCACTAGGAACTGGAACAACATCATTGGATAAAGCAAAATTACAGGCACCTGTCCCACCCATGACTTTTGCCTTTTTTTTTTTTTTTTTTTTTTTTTTAAAGGGGTAGACTCACTATGTTTTCTCTGAAGAATACAAATGGTTCAAATGGTTCAGCAAATATAAATGTTCAATCAATCTGCTCTACCTTTCAGTGAAAAGACCAAAAAACATGACTGATGCAAAAAAATGGAAGAAAAAAGAGTATTAGAGAAATAGAAAAACATGTAAAAATGCACAAAAGCCAAGGAAGATGCTTTGAGAATCAAAGCATTACAGTACAAAGAGGTATTGCAATCACTGAAATAATAACAATAATAAAAACACAAAAGATTTTCAAAAAAGTTTCCCTTAGATTTGTTTGACAAGATCTTTTTTTTTGTTTGCTTGCTTTTTTCCTTTTTTCTTTTTTTTCTTTTTTTTCTTTCTTTTTTTTTTTCAGTAGTATAAAAAGGAGGTTGATAATAAGGCTGTCTTCTGTCATTTCAAAGCATAGAAGAAAACAAAACGTGGAGCATCAGCTTTTTGAGATAAAAAACAAAGCAAAACAACAACAAAAAAAAAAAAGGAAAAAAAGTTTAAAAGAAAAAACCTAAAAAAAAAAAAAAAAAAAAAAAAGAAATTAAAAGTCAAAAATTACAAGACAGAAGAAGAAAGCAGTTAAAAATACATGAAGAACATTTTGGACATTTTTAAAAACAACGGTAAAATTGAGGAAAAGGTAGGAAGACTTTTCCCCTATGTTATTTTAACTTTGAAAGAGGAGAACGACGAACGTGTAAGGGCTCAAAAGGTCAGTAGAGTCACTCCATTGACAAAAAAGTTGTTTTCTTTTGAAAAGTAAAAATACCATGGAAATAAATGAAGCACAAGTCTTTGTTTGAAAGTTAACCCTGCAAATTGTGATAACATCTCTGATTTGAGGAAAAAGCAGCAAAAAGTACTGTTAGGTTATTTAAAATATAGCAGATCGAGAGAGGTGCAAACTCATGTAGAGGAGGCAACATACCATCTTCATCTGTGCGAATCAATACTGCTAAGCTCTCTGGGCCAGGTCCAACATCAGTGTGGGCGGTTACAGAGATCCGGTACTCAGTCCATTTTTCCAGCTGTTCCAAAAGGTATTGGGTACTGTCCGAGGAAATTCCCAAAATTTCATGGGGTTTGACATCTTCTCCATCAATCTCAATGTACTTGATGGAGTATGCAGTGATAATGCCATTCTGGTTTTCCACTGGTGGAGGTTTCCAACTTACCAAAATGCTAGTGGAGCTGGGACTTGTGCAACTAATGTCTTGAGGAGGAGCTGATGGCTCTGGTTTCAGTAGTGGGTTAAAGGAGGATTTGAGTGAAAGGATAGAAGTGATTGAAAAAAAATGAACAAAGGAAAAAATAAAAATAAAAATAAATAAACAACAACAAAATGAAAGACTAAACAGAAAAAAAAGAGTAGAAACTTAAAAAGCAAAATATCAGATAATCATATGCACCTTGGCTTATTAACATGAGTAAACAGAAAATGAATAGACTAATTAAATAGTGAAAAAGCATGTAGGGGAAATATATGACAACGAAACCTCAAAATAACATTACCTACCTGTATTAAAATTCCTCTTGAAATAAAACAAAAACGTGACACTTCTATGGCTACTTATCTATCCTTGTAAACAATGCAATTAGTGCAAGTTATAATATTTTAAATTATACATTTTATATGTTTATTTACAAATTTTGGATGTATTGCCTTTAAGTGGGCTTTCTTTCTATGAGAATATTTAGCCTCTTACAGAATGCATTTTAACTTGCAATAATTGCTAGAAGTTACCCCCAAACATTTTTTGTAGCCTCCCCACTATCATAGACAAATCATTCTGTTTTACTTATTGACATTTTTACTCACTGAGTCTGCCTGACACATATTAACAACAAATGACGTTTGAGTTGAAAGTATACTAGAAACATGCATTCAAAAGAAGATGAAAAAGTCTTAGTCAAAGATTTACCTACCAGGAACAGTGTCACGCTTGCTGATTCTGACTTTAACTTTTACTTACCATAGATCAGCTGTAAGCTTTATTTTTTTTTACTCCTCTTGGACACACCTTTTGCTAGCAAAGAGTAAATCCTACCAGTAATATAGGTTATTCTATGGGAAAAACAGATATCTAGACCCAGACACTGTGTCAAGAAAGCAGGTATTAATTTTACAAAGAGAGTTCACAACCTTGAGAGCCTCTTCTGTATTTCTGTCTTCTCTCTTGTATGGAAAACAAAGATTTTGTATGTGAGATCTGTATAAATGTTTTATTTATTTATTTATTTATCTTTTTATCTACTATATTGTTCCCATTTCTAAAGGGGGAAGAGAAACAAATGGAATTTTGGTATTTATGCCAGGCACATCAAATAGATTGAAGTAATACAGAAAGCTTAGGACCCTGCTGTGACCTATCACATTTACAGATATATATTTCAGTTCCCTACAGTTCTTTTTACAGGGATCAATGGCTTTTTACTCAGTATGATACTCTGTTCTTCTGAAGGAAAAACGAGAGGGAACATGTCAGTATTTCAACTAACTAAAGGAGATGGATAGAGGAACAAAAAGGGAATTAGAGAATTTTTTGTTTGTTTGTTTTTCCTTTTTTAATTTTATCTAATTTAAGTTATGAAGTATTCAAAACATATTCATCCATTTTTGCCATGAATTTTTAAAGGAACTAAAATGGAAGCAAAATGTTCCTTTAGGATTCTACATGATAATAAATCCCTATCGCATCTTTCTCGAAATTGACAAAATGAATGGCGGTAAAGTATTTTGGTGAACACTGCTAATGAACTCATAGAATTTATCAATTTTTAATCCTTGTTATTCTGCAAAATGCAAAGTATTGCTCTAATGTAACAGGAAAATCTATAGGCTACCTGTATAAACAGTTTTATTAGAACGTATTTATTCTTATAATATGCAATGTTTAGACTTGTTGAAATCTTTTTAGAAGATAACAAGGGTCTGCTTATATACTACTGAAATCAATTAAATTTTATTAGCATCTGAAGGAATAAAGGCTCTGTATTGTTGTATTTCAGAAGGGAAAAATGGCAATGTGTTTAAATATAAAACTTGCATCCATGGCCTTCAAATGTTTAATCTCCATGCACAGTTTACATACCCTTCTCCTATTAAAAAGAATGAAAATTCTAAGCTGAAATGAGCACAGGAATAAATAAATACCCTTTTCTGGAGCAGACTATTGATTTTGGATTATTGAAGTCAAAATAGGCATTGACCCTAACTCTAAAACTAGTTTCATGCTATGTAATATTTTTATAAGTTTATTCAAAATGCCTTAGAAATACATCAGAATAACACTTCCCTTTGGTTAAATTTAAGATATACGGCACTACATCTCTTGTTACATTAATTATCATTAATAACACTAACAAATAATGTTGGAGTGATCATATCTGTCACAGAATGCAATTTTTAAAAAAAGTCATAGAAACACATGTAGCAGAAGCATAGATTATCCTGTAAAACTAGCACTTCTGGAAATCATCCCTATGTACCTCATTGTTTTACTTGAGTATTAATTTAAATATGGAAAAATGCATGTATAATTCTAATGTTTTGCACCGCATTTGCACCGACCCTACTGATATTTTTTCCATAAGCATCCACTTAAATAAATAAATAGATAAATAAATAAATAAATGAATAAATAAATAAATGAAAATTTCTACTAGTGTAAATAATGAATGAACATTAAAAAAAAGCCCTGATAATAAATATCTAATTTTAACTCAGGAAGAGTAGCTACTATAACAGTTATGAGGAAATTTTGATACACTCAGCAGCACCCTACAACTATAAGGATTTGCTCCAGGACCAATATATTATTATAGGAAACATATTGTGAGTGGCCATGTGGAATTTTATGAGAGGAGGATTGTTATCTACCCCTATTATCTACATCTACTGCATGCTAAAATATCATCCCACTATTCCCATTATAACATGAAAACAAAGGTAATTATGACAGCATAGCATTGTATCCCTTAATGCTGTGTTTCCTTAAGTCTTTACAGTCTTTTTCTATAGTTATTGAAAAATCACACGCATCTTAAATTGATCACAATATTTTAAGTATTCTGCTGTATTAAGAACTGGGAATGCTACATTTTTTATCATTACACTTTCTTCTCTTGCTATCTTACTGGGTTACTTAGACAAACATCTTCAGCAGATATAACAAGATACAGTTAGCAAGGAAAGGCACCTACTTGACTGCATGGTTCTTGCTGAGATTTCTGCTGTTGAAGCACCAAGTCCCTGTGGAGAACGTGCTGCTAGACGAAATAAGTACAGGCTGTTTGGCTTCAGGCCTTGGAGACGATAAGATGTAGTAGGTTCCGTGGAAACCCTTTGCTAAAGGGAAGTAATAAGACAGTTGAATGTCTAACATGATTAATATTCACAGAATCCCAGAGTCATTTGAGTTAAAGGACATCTAGTCCAACTTCTGCAATGAAGAGGGACATAGGTCAGGTTGCTCAGATGCCATCCAGATTGACTGTATGTTTTCAGGGACGGGGCATAATCCATCTCTCTAGGCAACCTGTTCCAGGATCTCACGACCGTTAGTGTAAAAGACTTTTTTCTTGTATCCAATCAAAAACTAACCTTTTTGCTTTGAAACCATTTCCCCTTCTCCTATAATAACAGATTCTAATAAAGAGTCTGTTCCTTCTTTCATATAGCCCCCCTTCAGACACTGAAAGGCTGCTATCATTTGTCCCCAGGGTGCCCTCTCCATTCTTTTCTAAAGGCTGAACAGCGCCAGGTCTTTCAGCCTGTTTTTGTTGGGGAGGTGTTCCATGCCATGGACCCTCTGGACATTCTCCAACAGGTCCATATGTCTCTTGCATTGAGATTCCACATCTGCATACAGTACGCCTGTATGGTCTCACCAGAGCAGAGCAAAGGGGCAGGATCACCTCCTTCAACCTGCTGGTCATAATTCTTTTGGTGCACCCCAGGATATGGTTGGCTTTCTGGGCTGCAAGGGCACTTCACTGGCTTATGTCCAGCAGCCCATCCACCATATCCCTTCATACTTTCCATAGATAACTTTTTCAGTCAGAAATTCTGAATTATGTATAGATATACGTATTTTTATAAATGTTACTATACTCTGACTATAACCACTATAATAACATTTTAACATACACATTCAAGGAAAAATTATCAGAACAAAGCCAAACTAAAAGAGAACAAAAAAAGGGTATGCTGCTTTTAAAAATAATATATATTTTAAAGCAGGTAGCTTAATGGATTAAATTCTGTACATAAATATTGCTTAACTATTTTTTCCAAAGCATAGAAGGCTATCAGTTCAATAATACAGCAAACATAACATGGAAGTCCTGTATGACATGAACTACAGGGACTTGTTTTGAGAGTAATCTTTGATTTAAGGACAACCAATAGTAAAATTTGTGTTCAAAATTTTAGGAAGAGAATCATTCTACAGGGTAATTCTTCTAAAAGGGACATCTAAACAGATATCTATTTGGAGGATTAATATGCATCTGTCTCCCCCATAGAAATGCTTATGCTCACATTTATTTATTCACTTTTTATATGTGGAGCTGTCATCAACATAGGCTCAGCTGAAGTATCAGCAATGAGGGGATGATGTAGAAGAAATCAGTGTTGCTAACATTCTCCTTCTACCTTCTGAGGCTGACATCTATGACAGCTACAGCCCAGAGGCACTCAAAAATCTTTACAAAATAATGGTTTAGAAAAATTCCATAGTAACTATAAAACTTTAGAAGGAAAACATTTTATTCTCAAAGATTACTTAAACAACATTTGAAAGCACCATATACGATGACAAAGAGAAATAGATATTATCTAGAGATGAAAATAGACTAATCCTTCAGGATTTTATGTCAAATTATTAACAAGAATTTAAAATATTCTTGATATTTTCACTTACCTCCTCCCCATGCTCCCCGTCTTTGTAAACCAATTCATAGCTGGAAATAGTATCAGAACGTGGAGGTGTCCAGGAAAGTAATATGCTTGTTTCAGACTCAGGCTCTGCCTTAAAGTTCAATGGCTGACCAGGGACTAGAGAAAAAGAGTTTAGCAGTGTTGCCAGCTGTTGTGGCAGCTTTTTTTTTTTTTTTTTTTTTTTTTTTTTTTTAAGTAGTTGTTGCTGTTGTTGTTTGTTTCTATTTAAATACATATTGTTAAAATTCTTTAGAATATTATCTGAATAATTCACACAAAATCATAATTGAATTTACTGAACTTAATAAAAAATTAATCTGAACTCAGAAGAGAACTACAAGTTTAATTTCCTTATTACAAATTGCTATGGATTTCAAACAAATGCTTCACAGTTCAAATAATGCACAGAAAGCTGAAGCCTAGTATTGAATATCATTAAATTAACCCCTGTATGAAATAGGAAATACGTGTAATAAGTGTAAGCATTAAAACACGTATGTGTATATAAAAAAGGCATATATGAGAAATGCTGGTCTTAGAGAAGATGGGATAGAAAAAAGCATTAAAACAATTACATGTGTTAACTCACAAATAACTGACAAGTATTGCTGAACAAGTATTGTTCTTTAAGTACACTGAATGCTTTTACAGTCAGAGAAGTCACAACTTACTGAAAAGATCTTGAGTAGTGTTCTTTTTAAGTGACATATTTGCACACTTGTAATGATTGGTATTTTTATAATATAGCTGGATTTCTAGAGATATTTTATTTGCGAGAACAAAATTACAACTTTGATTCTCTAAGTAAAGAATATCTTCAGTTTTTAAGTCTTGTGTAATGGTTGCAGAAACTACTTCCCTCATTTGCTGCTGAAAATTTATGCCAAATAACATTGACTGGGAAAAGGAGGTAAAATATATCCTGTAATTGGAATATATACAATCATTTTGGCATATAACTTCTAAAATATTAGTTCCAGTTAATATTGATGTTGTTAATGCATGAAACAATCTTCATCAGCATATCTATCTTTTCAAAAATAAAATGCAGCATGCTCTCATTTTAAAAGGAAAAAATATCAGATGTGATGCTTAGAAAGAACAGGTATGACAAGTATGATATGATAATAATTCTTGTTAACACTTTTCAGGATAGAATTTTATTATAATAGTACAAGTATGCTTGTAATGTACAATAAGAGACTTAAAAATACCATGAAGAAAATTGTAAAAATAACTTACGACTATAATTATTTTCCCCAGACTTCTACAGAACATAATTCTGTAAATAACAGAATCTTTGTGTATGCTAGGAGAGGTCTGATATCTAATCTTTAAACAGAGAAATAAAATGTTTGTATAAAGTGCATAGTCAGGCTGCGAGGATTTTGTGATGTCTTACCACTGATATTTATATT
The DNA here is from genome assembly GCF_019232065.1 of Centrocercus urophasianus. NCBI lineage: Eukaryota > Metazoa > Chordata > Aves > Galliformes > Phasianidae > Centrocercus > Centrocercus urophasianus. The sequence goes on from NW_024884833.1 coordinate 1,510,571, forward strand.
TCTTTTAGAAAAGAAGACAAAATAGAGAAAGAAATGTGTAGAATAACGTTGCCTATTTCTGAAGGAATGAGTGAGGGTAAGAAGAAAAGCTCTTTACAGCAAGAAAGATGCATAGGAGTAACATGTAATTTTTCTAAAACTTAGCTTGTATAAAAAGGTAAAAAAAAACCTTTGCCTCATAAAAGGCCACAAAACTTTGAACAGCAGCTTATGTTTTATGTGTCACGATAATTTTCTTGTGCTTTACATTTCCATTAATAATTGTGAGGAGAAGATGGAGGGCACAAGTGCCAAGTTTGAATTGAGCTGGGGAAGGGAGCACTCAGTGCATTCAAGAGGCATCCTGCTCTGAAGAGGGAGATGGAAAATGAGGAGGAAGTGGTGGATGGAATGATGAGAATTCAGCAATATTGAGGCTGAGCACTGGAAAAGCAGAGATCTTGTAGGGATGGAGAGTAGGACTAATGGGGAACACTGGGGGAGCTCATGGTTTTCGGACCTACATGCTGAGCAGTATCCAGTCATGCACCTGGCCAGCAACATGAGACTGAACTGCACAAGTTGGTGTGAGTGGGATACAGCCCTGACTACCAGGGAAGAGAAGGGGCTGTCGCCTTTATTCAGGTTCATTAAACCCCATCTGGGTACTGCATCCAGTTTGGGGCCTCCAGTAGAGGAAGGATTTCTATAAACATGGCCAAGTTCAATGAACAGTCAGAAAGGAGAGACTGTGGGACTGTGGCTCACCCAACTGGGAGAAAAGGCAGCTTCAGGGGTACCCAGAGGCAGCTCTAACGTCATCAGAAGGAAATGGTGCTAGGAGGAGATGATGCTAGGCTCTGCACATGGTGTCTGGCAACAGCATGAGAGGAAGTGGCACAAGACGAGATGTGAGAGGCTCAGACTGGAGCAGAGGAATAACCTTTTTCCCCAGCAAGACAGTCTGGCTGTGGAGATGGGATTTTTGCAGGCCAGGCTGTCTAAGGCGCGAGGCATTTCATGAAATGTTCTCTGGCTCTTGCTGAGCCTGCTGGGCTGGAGACCTTTCCTTTTGCCAGCATCAGCAGGACCCTGTGATACTGCAATCTGTGTATGGAAACATGAACTGTAGAACATAGGCAGGAACTATAAATGACCAGTAGGGTGACCCATATGATAGCTGCTACCACTAGTTATGATAATAAATAGAGCAGGAAATGGAGAATAAAGGTTATTTCTTCTCTCTCTGCAGCAATATATTTTAAGAGCTTCATCCTCCCAGACTTCCTTTCAAATACAACTTTTTCAAACTGGACATTGCTTGAAGACAAGTGAACTTTCCAAAAAACTGGTGAAAAAATATCTTGATGTAAAACTTGAAAAAGAATCCCAGGTATTTTACAGCCACAGTTATGCAAATCTGAAATTGAAAACACTAGATAGTGAAGAGAGGGAAGAAGGAAAATGAATACAAAGGTAAAAGAAACTTTTTCACGAATAACCACTTTTAGGGAAACTAATACTCAATTAAAAAAATAAAAGTAGAAGATAGAAAAGTGGAATAATAACTTTTAAACTATTAAGCTGAAGGAACTGGTACAGAAACTGAAAAATCTCTGTAAGTGGAATTTACATTATTTTTAAAATGTTTTTAATTACACAGATTAAATGGAACTTTCCATATTAGTGACACATGTGATCCAATCACAGAAGGGATGTTTTTGTATGAATGTTGTCTCAGCACGGATTTTTTTGCTTTGAGGTCACTTGGCTCCATAAATGCATGTTGAAGACCACAGATTTTCTTTGCAGTGAGTATACATCTTAATTCTCACTTCTTACATTAGTGAAAGAACTTGAAAATTCTGGCAAAGTAGCAGTCTTGTTACAACACAGAACTGAACCATTAATTCATTTTCCTTAAGCTAAGTTTCTGTTTGTGTGTCTTGAAAGTCAGATATTTGACTTTTCACTGCTCTTTTCAGTATGTTCAAAAACTTGGTCTTCTATAACTGTTAAGATTCCTAAACTTCCATCTACAGATGATCTTTGGTTTAAAGTTAACAGCATGCTTTACTCTGCAATTTTCTTGTTTAAATAGGCATATATTTAGGGTATACACACATTATATAGAATATTTTTTCTGTCTCTATTTCTCCAAAAATCCATTACCTAATAAACTACCTCTGACTCTCCTCTCTTTCTAATTTGGGAAACAGAATAAGAACAGGATAATCTGAATTCCTTCACTAGTTATCTCCTTTTGCATGTTGAAAAAAAAAAGAAAATAAAAACAGACAACTTAGAGAAGCTTAGAGGAGACTGAGAGGTGGCCTCATTGTGGTCCACATCTTCCTCATGAGGGGAAGCAGAGATGGACTGATCTATTCTCTTTGGTGACAAGTAGCAGAACTAAAGAGAGACATATGAAGCTAAATTAGGAAAGGCTCAGATTGGATAGCAGAAATATGTTCTTTACTGAAAAGGCAGTTGGACACTGAAACAGGCTTCCCAGATCAGTGTTCATGGCATCAAATCTGCCAGATTGCAAGACTCATTTGGACAATATTCTTGGAAATACTGCTTAATATTAGGAAGTCCTTTGTGGAAGCAGGAGTTGAAATAGTCGATCCTCACTGTCCCCTTTCAACTCAGGTTATTCTGTGGTTCTATGAACTAGCTTAAAGCTCAGATTTTTTCTCTTACATGGGAGACAATGTACATTGCTGACAAAGTACATGAATTTCTGACCAGTTTGAGTAAAGAAAGGAAATATGACAAGATGCACAAAAACTGTGGACTGGGCAGACTAATGGAGACATACCAACACAGTTTTCATTTTCAGATGAATTAAAAAATAAACAGCAAGAAATATCATACTAAATCTAATATAGAAAATCCTTTATTCTAAAATTTATTGTTTGTAATTTAGTTTGCCTAAATACCTAAACAGTCCTGATTCTGTCTTTATTATATTCCTTATATAGATAAATTCAATACGGAATAGGGGCACTGTTAAATGTAGATTCTGATACTGAGAGTCCCTTATGCAAAAAGGTCAGTCTTATAGCTGTTTTCCGATTATTTAATTTTTAAAAATGGTGCCTTTTTACACTGAAGAGAACACTGACAAAAATAGCTAGGGAAAAAGACAGCTTTTCTTTCACAGTATTTAAATATGAAGGTGAAAATAAAACTTTATTTTGATGTTTGGTCTTATGATAAATATTTCCTTCTCTTCCCCTCAAAGTTTATGTTTCTAGTCAATAGTTTACATAGAAATCCAGTTTTCAATTTCAAGAGTTTCTACTGATCAGTAAAGCGAGAAGCCACTAACAGAGTCCTTTCAAAGAATCATTCTGCCCCACTAACGAACAAAAGATTCTCATGAATAGGCTTTCCTGAACAAAATTTTTTAATCCAAAAATAACCAAATTGAAACACACGTAAGTGACAAGAAAGTTTTGAAGGATACTAAGATTAAAGAGGTTGCAAGTCACAGTATGAATCAGATTTTTTTTTTTTTTTTTTTTTTGCATATTCATGCTAATATCTCCCAAAGCAATTCTGATTTCTAAGTTACATATTTATACATTACAGGATTATGTGCTTCAGAAAAAGAAAACAATCAAATCCCAATCACCATCCTATTATTATTTTTACATACGGTTCTACTAAATTCATTTCTTCTGTTCATGATACCTAAAAAATTTATCTGGCACATAAATATTTATGTGGATGACATTCAGACTGAGAAATGAAAACAATTATATTTAGATTTAGATTACAACAAATCTGGTATAGGACATTTCTTTCTGCAGTGCTCAATAAATAGATGAATTATAGTTTTTAAAGATACACGGAACAAGAACTCTGCACTACACATTCTTGTATATTTATCTCTTAGGACTTTAAAAAACCATTTGCTTTCAAGCAAAAGTATCAGTGCTTAAAAATGCCACTTCTGTGCCACATTTTTAGTTTTGTTTCAATTTTCAACATCTCACATAAACAATGTCATGTCAAACGTGAGTTGAGACACTCTCCTGCACTCTTAATATTGTCATAATTTCTTCAATTACTTCTTCACAGGATCACAGAATCACAGAATTGCAGGGGTTGAAAGGGACCTCTAGAGATCATCGAGACCAACCCCCCTGCCAAAGCAGGTTCCCTACACCAGGTTGCACAGGTAGGCATCCAAGCAAAACTTGAATATCTTCAGAGAAGGAGACTCCACAACCCCCCTGGGCAGCCTGTTCCAGTGCTCCGTCACCCTCACCGTAAAGAAGTTCTTGCGCACATTTGTGTGCAACTTCCTATGCTGCAGCTTATGCCCATTTCCCCTTGTCCTGTCTCCACTCACCACTGAAAAGAGACTGGCCTCACCACTATGGCCCCCACACCTCAGATATTTATAAACCTGGATCAGGTCCCCTCTCAGTCTTCTTTTCTCAAGGCTAAATAGACCCAGTTCACTCAGCCTTTCTTCATAGGGGAGATGCTCCAGGCCCTTCACCATTTTTGTGGCCCTCCGCTGGACTCTTTCCAAGAGATCCCTGTCTTTTTTTGTACTGGGGAGCCCAGAACTGGACACAGTACTCACAGTACATCACAGGGATGAGGCCTGACCAGTGCAGAGTAGAGGGGGAGGATCACCTCCCTCTACCTGCTGGCCACGCTCTTTTTAATGCACCCCAGGATGCCATTGGCCTTTTTGGCCACAAGGGCACACTGCTGGCTCATGGCCAACCTGTCGTCCACCAGGACACCCAGGTCCCTCTCTGCAGAGCTCATCTCCAGCAACTCATCCCCCAGCCTGTACTGGTGCATGCAATTATTTCTCCCTAGGAATAATTCAAATAATTACAACAAAAGTCAAAAACAAATGGGCATGTTTAATGGAAAGTTTCTTTAATGCTATAACATATAGAGATTTTCTGAATTAACTTGAGCGAGTAATGCAACTTAGTTAGTGCAGCTGAATCTCAATGCTCAATATTTCAATTGCTTCATCCTTCCTTGGTGAAGCCGCTGACAAATTTGCTAATATAAGAATATAGGAACATGAGCTTTGAGGGGAAGAGAAGGAAATGTTTATCATAAAACCAAACATCAAAATAAATACATACAAGTTTTATGTTTACCTTCATGTTTAAGTATAGTGAAAGAAAAGCCCTGTCTTTTTGCCTAGCTGTTTTCAGCAGCGTTCTCTTCAGTGTAAAAGGATGTAGACAAGAAGCTCACTAAACCCTATGAGTAATTTTTTTTTTCTATGTGCATTCCAAAAAGTCACATGTCAATATAAAATATAGTACCTTAAAAATTTTACAGAAGTCAAAATTACCTAGGTCTTCGTGTAACACAGCACTAAAAAAGTGTTCAGTTGCCATTCCTTATTAAAGGTGTATTGATGTCTACGTTGAATGAACAGATTTGCATACAGACATAAAAACTGTAACTGTCTTCAACTATACTTAGATGTGCTTTTTTAAAAAAATTGAGGAATGCTACAATTCTTCAACAAAAAGCATCCTAGCAAAAAAAATCCAAGAAGCATCATACAATATTTCTAGGTGACCTACAGTAACACTCAATGCAGGTTTCTCTAAACCACTAGACTAATCTTTTATTTCTTGTTGCTTTAATGAAACATGTTCTGCAGCATAGCTCCACCAGAACTTCTCACTTCTGATTTCATAAAAATTCTTGTCAATATTATTCACTATGCTAGTTTGTCTTTTGCCAATAAAACTAATTCATAAATCTAAAGCTACTGTGCAGAACCCGAACAAACTAACTTCATGCATAAAACAAGGAAATTATGATCTTGTGGGTTGCTGGCTGTATTTGTTATTATAAATAAAACTGTAAAGAAATGCCTGCACGTGCTTACATAAGGGCAGTTTTGGGTTTGATTTGTTTTAAATGCTCTCTTGATTTATGTGTTTTCAGAACATGACCAAGTATTTGCATATGCATGCAATGAACATATATTTTAACTTTCCAAGAGCAAGATTCAATAGAATGATAATACATAAGGAAGATATGTGCTTCTTGAACAAAACACACTATCTCAGTCAACTTTTCAAAGAAAGCTTTTAAAGACTACATGATAGACAGCGCTGGTACACAGGACACTGCAAAATAGAAACTGTAACATTATTTGGGATGAAGTGAAAGAAAGTGTAAGGAAAAATTTTGTCTCTTCAATGGTAACTTGCACTGTGAAATTGAGAAGTTGTTATCCAAAAGAGCTGCCCTGAATGAACTATGTTTATTCTGCTCCCTCCTGCCCCCCTCAAATTTTGCTCACTATAGCCTTACCTCCTGTTTGAGTGATGACTTGAATGTCACTGGAAAGTGGTCCATCCCCAACAGAAGTAAAAGCAAGAACCTTCACAGAGTATGTTTTCTGGGGCACGAGATTCCCAATAGTAGTGATATGGCTGTCAGCTACATTGTGTTTCAGCCAGCTGTTGACATGTTGAATAGGATCCATAGTATAATAAACTCTGTAACCTTGTATTTGTCCATTAGGTTCCTCAGGTTCTTCCCACTGTACCAAAATGGTGGTAGAGCTCAACATACGGGCCTGTACATTGCGTGGTGCACTTGAAGGTGCTTGCTCTGAAGTCCTTGTTGACACAGGCTCACTGGGTGGCCCTCGCCCAATGTTATTTACAGCAACTACCCGAAATTCATACTCTGAATATGGGCTTAGTCCAGCCACACTATAGCGTGTTGTGGCAACACCATCAATTTCTTTATATGGCTCCTCAGAGTTCTTGGGCTTGTGTTGGATTATGTAGTAAGAAACTGGCTCAGGATTTCCAGAGTCCCAAGTCAATGTTATGCTTGTTGCTGTGCTTTCTGTCACCACAGGTGTTCCAGGAGGTTTAGGTAAGGCTGAAGATGAATACCAAAAATTAAAGTTAACACTGTATAACAGCAGGCATTAATTTTTACATTAGCAGGTCTAAAAGTACAAACAAACAAATTAAAAACCAGGAAGATTGTAATAGAGAGAAAATGTGATTTATTCAGAGCAAGATTCTGGCAATTATGATTTTCTTCAGCAGTTTATCAGAAAAAAATCCAGGTCTGTAGTAAAAGGCTTATTAATATAAAGCCATGATACTGTCTTTTTAGACAAATCCCTTAATCATATGCAGAAGAATAATCTTATAGACAGTCAGTGGACCATTGCAGTTTAATTTTCAAAAATTTCTGGAGCTTCTGACATCCACTTGCTCAAGAACAAGATAACGAACACCCAACAACTTTAAAAATCAAACGACTGTCTCTTAACTGTTTGTGCAGTTGACAAATACATGCAAGATTATTAAGTCTTTTATTTACTTTAAATGAAAGCTGAGAACTAAACATGGAAGAATAATGGAATACTGCAATTAAACTATCAGTATTAATATTATTACTGTCTGAATCTATTTTTTTGTCTTGTATTATTGATTGGTTGGAGATTTCTTAGTTTTCTCCAGTAGAATTTATTTGCTCAGAATATGGACAATGAAATAAAAGAAAGATGAGACTATTTCCAAAAGTATGTACTTGGGATATACCTTTGACAGTTATCTGCGCTATTGCTTCTATAACACCAAGGGTAGACATAGCAACACAAGTATAGTTTGCAGACTGCCTGACATCGTTAAGCTCAAGGACGTTTCTCCCTATTGGCATATCATCCTCAGGTGTCAAATCTTCTGCTCCTAGCATCCATTTCACATATGGCATTGGTGACCCCACTGCAACACACGTGATATTTACACTCCCGCCAGGCATGATCTCATGATTGGTGGGGGGGATCGAGAACCTTGGTGGGACCCGTCGAACTGGAACAAAACACACAAAAAAGTAATAACATATACAAAAAAAGAAACTGAATCTTGCATACAGACTACATATAGTGTACAGACAGTCTTATGTCTTAATGTGTTATTCTGATTGGTCAGAAAATATGTAGAAAATAAATACAAGACTATACAAGAATATTGTCTGCACACAATATCAACCATTCTATAATTACTTGATGTTATCATTAGACACATTCGTACACAGGCTAATTCAGAGCTATTAGGTCCCCCACATATAACTAACTACATACTTACAGTTCACAAACACCATGCAAAAGATATACACACACACACGCACGCACGCACACACACGCATACATATATATATGCATGTATTTCCTATGTGTATACATATATATATGCATAAAAGAAAACTGGAGAGTAAACAGCATGTTTGAATTAATTACCAAAACCAACTCCAATGCTGTGTACTTCCAGTTGATGTGGATAGATGTGCTAGACCACATTGTCACATCAATCCTGAAACACATTGCCTACAGTACACTTAAAGTGCAATTTCACTGCTTTCAGACGCAAAGTGGATGCAGCCTCAAGACCTCACACTAACATTGAAACAAACAGAAATAGTATATACAATTACACACATACAAATATATACATATATACACATATATATACATGTACATACTCATATATATACGTATATATACATATATATACATATATGTATGTATATTGTCACAGAAAAGAAACTAAGCAAAGCCAGTACAAAGTACTGGATTTGGTCATGCAGGCAAGCCAATGACAGAATCAACTGAGAATCATGCTTAGGAAAATGTTTGAGTAAAATTGCAGGAAGAAAAGGAACTCAAAAAAAAAACATATTGGGTAAGGAAAGAAAACTTGAAGGAGTTGGGGATGGGATAGGCTGACAGTTACAGGAGTTTAAGAGGAGGATAGAGTTTGAGGGAGAGGGAAATTAGATTAAGTGTAAGTGGTTAAAAAGCAAGTGCTACTGGGAAAATAGCAGAACATTTCACATTCAGAATTCCATTATGCTCACAGTTAAGGGAAAACAGAATAAGCTATAAGGAGTGATAATATCAGACATCCGTGTACTGATAGTAAGGGATAGTGACCTTAAACATGTAGCAGGACATAGCACTAACAGAATAGTTAGTACTTAAGCAAACACAGCACCGAGAAAATTACCCGGCAATAACAGATCAGTGTTCCTGCTTCTAATATTTTCAGTGGTGTGCACATGTGTGTGGGATGCAGAATAGAAAAGGGTAGCTGAGAGAGGTGGGTTTCATTGGATCTTCATTGGATAACGTGTTTATTTGGGTTTAATATACACTAATCATTAAGACAGTTTTAATTTAAATACATTAAATACTATGAGTGAGCAAAAAGAAATAAACAAAACAAAACAGAAAAAAAAAAAAAAAAAAAAAAGAACTCCGTATTAGACTGAAACCTTTCCACTGGATTTAATTAAATTTCTGTGATCTTCTATGGGTTCAAAAAGGGCTTAATGCAATGGCCTCATGAGTGAATGACAGGCAAAAGGGGAACAAGCAAAGAGCAATATATTTCTAAGTGGCCAATTCACAGAGGCCACACAAAAAGCAAGCGGCAGGCAACAAGGAATTTCTTGTATTGAAGAGAATTCTTATAGACAAAGGAGAGTTTAGTCTTCATGCTCAGGCTGTTTAGAAAAGCAACTGCAGGAAACCATTCCTTGAAAAGCAGGCATCAGTATAAACAAGAAATTAAAAGGGTAGAAATAAGCAGGAACACTGACCAAGTTTACTAAACATTAGTGTTAAATCTAAAAAAAGTTTGCCATGCATCCAGGTTCATTCTCTCTTATCATGCACAACAATTAGATACCAGCACTCATCAGAAGCCATGACCAGGGCATTCTCTGCTTAACATAACATTAACTTAAAAAATGCCACAATGCAGCTACATTCATTTCATTTGTATTCTTTGTTATTGGTTTAATTAATATTTTTAAGGTGGGTAAAAAGTAAAAAACACACCAACCTTCTCGCAGCTCTGAGGGATGTAGGGGGTTTGATGCAGAACACAATGAAATGAGGAAAGGAGAAAAACAAGGGAAACACAGAGAGAGTAAAAAGGCCATATCAAGGCTTTCAACTGCTACTTGAACATCTTTACTTGTTCTAATTAAACCTTCCTACCTCATCTTGAAAAGTTAGCATTTTCCACAGCTACAATGTGTTAGAAACAATAGCTAGCATCATTTTGAAATTTTCCTTTGGAAAAAAAAAGGTATACATGCCTCATGCAGTACAGAGAAGTCAGTATGTTGAAGGAAAAGAGAAAAAAAAAATTCAAATAACTTTCTAGGTATCTTACAACTATGAAATATTTCTTTTTTTTCTTTTTGTTTTCTTTTTTTTGTTTTCTTTTTTTTTTTTTTTTTTTTTTTTTTCCTTTTCAATTGGCCAGAAGAGTCATACAAAAACATATCAAGTTGTTTTAAAAGTCAGCTCTAACAAAATTTCAAAATCAAGCTAGGTATTTTTGCTAAGGTCATCCACCCTACAGTAAAGTTTACAGCTGTTTACGTTTTCAATCCTATTTCCCCCACCCATCCCTTTATATAATAGACACGCACACACACACACACACATATATATATATGTATGTATGTAATAGCTTTTGTTATACAGAAAGGTACATGAAACAGCTGTTTCAAATACTGCCAAAAAGAAAGCACTTCTTTCTATTTGAATCAAATTAATCTTTTTGTATGTTACAAAAATTAAACATTTGTTCTACTTCATGGAGGAATATATTGGTTTCCTTATAAATTACATTTGTAATACAGGCAAGTATTTCTTTAAAAAAAGTATAGCCAATTGAATACTAGCAAAGTAAATACTACATTTTACTCATTAGCCATATACTAAATATATATAGATTTAAGTGTGTATATATATATATATATGCATACATATATATAAAGAAGAAACAGAAAAGAAGAAAATACAGTTGTGCTCTGCATATAGTTTGTAGTTAGGCTCTTTTCCTTTGCAGTTAAGTACTAGAGGTCAGGTAGGCATATACCTCAATGCCTTGGGCTTACATTCAGCTGATTAGTAGCACACCACACAGTCACCCCAGGAGTTTGAAAAGAAAAACAAAACAAAACCAAGAAAAGAAAAGAAATGCAAAGCACAATCTAATTCAATGCAGGAAAAATAGAAGTCAAGATGTAAAAATATAAATATACTTACAAACCTTAACCCATAGGATAGTCTGGACTCAAGAGTGCTTTAAAAACAACAATCAAAATAAAACAACCCTTTCCTCTAAATTTTAAAATTAATTTTATAACTGACATATTTACCATAGCATTGTGATTATTACAGTGGTAACTGCAGAGATCCTGAATGTATCTTAGCCCTGAGCCTGAATGAAGAGTGGATGCCAGGGTTATGTCATTCCTACCTCTGACATATAGATTGGCAGGGGCAGAATAGCGTGTACCCGCACTGTTGGTTGCAACACACTCATATTTGCCTTGGTCAGATTCTTCACTCAGTTCAATTTGGAGGGCACCTGTATGAATATAAAATACATTGCCAAAGAAAAGGTCAGAAAAGGCTTTTTATATCTGTAACAGTACACGGCTTAACAATATGAAACGCTTGTATGCGAAGGTCCACTCAACGTCGGTTCATTTTCTTGCTAAGGTGCACAGACAGAAAATGATGCAATGAAAAAAACAGATTATTTTTTTCACATCATCAGTGCTAGCACAGGAAAACAATTGGCATTTAGCAAAAAAAAAAAAACCACAAAAAAACCAAACCACCCTCCCTAAACAATACTCTTTCCTAAACCATTAAAATGAAGATGAGTGAGACTGCTTCAAGGAAGAATGGCATTTAAATAAAACAAGGAGATTAAATAGTCGGGTCATTGTAGAGTTTTGATTTTTATTGCATTGTTCCAATCCAGTAACAAAAGTAGAACAAAAGGTGATAGTCATAAAAAAGGCAGGACAGGTTTCAAGAATCTTCTGCTGAAGAAAGCCAAAAATGTGCAGCAAGAACAAAAAGGCTGCTTGAAGTGAAAAAAAAAGAAACCGCATTAGTCAGTTATAATTATCAAAATGTTATTTTAAAGAAACAAAATGCCCTCAAGACATGCAGACTGATAAGAAAAGAAAGACAGTTTTCCACAATTTACAATGTTAAAGTACATTTGCTGAAAAACAAAGAACAATTGAATTAGAAGACAAAAAAGTTAAAAAGCAAGGTCTGTGCCAACAAGGAAGATCCAACCAACCACTGCTGAGGACCATAGAAGGGCCCCTCCCAAGACACCCATTAAAATCCACAAGTGGGATTAGCAGTGTGGTGTCACAAAACCCAAGAAAAAAATACAAAACAAGAATTACAAAAGTAGTAAATACTTTTCCTAGAGTATCAAAATCCAAACAATACCACATACCACCAAGAATAAATCATTAACCTTCCATTTCCAAAGCCTGTAGATTAGAAGATCCAAAAATCCAGAGATGAGATAACTCCAAGAAAAAGAAAACAACAACAAAAAAAAGAACAATAAAGAGAAAAAAAAACATTTCTTAATTTTTATAGAGGGAGACGCATCATTTTCAACTTTATTAAGTTAAAAGAAAAAAAAAAAAGAATTGAAGAACAAAAAGAAAAACCTTGTATGAAAGATAAGACAAAAAGAAGATAGTCCATGTTGTCTTCTGCATGTCTGCTACTGTTCTCCAGACCATCTTGGCTTTGGTCCAGGACAAGAACAGCTAAGGAAGAAAAAAAATGATCTTTTTTGCTCCAGTTGGACAAAAAAAAAAAAAAAAAAAAAGGAGGAAGAAAAAACAAGAAAAAAAATAAGAAGAAGAAAAAGAAGAAGAAGAAAAAGAAGAAGAAGAAGAAGAAGAAGAAGAAGAAGAAAAAAAAGAGGGACAAATGGTACGCTGTGACTGGGCTATGGCCAGAAGACCTGGATATGCTTTCTTTGAAGCATATCACAAATCAAATTATATAGAGAGATTTATTTATTTATTTACTTAATGATCAAACAAAAAAGGGAAAGGATAAGGGAGTGTGCAGAAAGAAAGTTCACAATATGAGAGTCACTGATCATAACCAAACAGGACAAAGGAAAAAAAAAAAAAAAAAAAAAAAAAAA
>NW_024884833.1:1523692-1578004 GCF_019232065.1 Centrocercus urophasianus
TTTTTTAATAAAAAAAAAAAAAAAAAAAAAAAAAGCCAAAAAAAATTAGGACAAAGATGAGACGGATGGAAGGACAGAAAGAATGAGTAAGATCATTCTGTGAACGTTAGTTCAGCACTCTTACCTCTTATTGGTGTACCACCTGGGTGGATAATATGAATGCAAATAAGATTAGAAAGAAGAAGCATTAGTACGAGAAGAAGGAGGCTAGGGCTTTGGAAGAAGAATCAAATTAGATTTACAGAATTAAATAAGGTCTTAAGAGAAACTTGAATTACTATACTGTTAAAACAGGAATATATTAGATAATACTATCAGGTTATAAAAGCAAGTTGCATTGTACCACGAAGGGTGAAGACTACAATGGGCTTCACTGTCATTCTCAGAGTAGCCTATGAGTTCTTAGATGTTTGGTTAAATAGGGTTAGAAATATATTGAATATGCCTCAAATATTAAAGTAAAATTTACAATACTGTACTTAAGACATAGTTTAGGAAAACCTTGGATATTCTATTTAAATATATATATGTATATAAAGTCTATATATATATAAAAAGAGAGGAAACACTGAAGGTTATCTCAAAACAAACACTTTAATTTAGGTTGAATTATGGCATTTACTGTTCTACAGCTATGTGATACATGTGTACTGGTTCTTCTAGGTGTTTCTATAACTGATAAGACAACATTTCTGTGGAGGTGTGCTTGTGCGCCACTATAGGGATCTGGTGACTACACTGACTGTTAGTAAAATGCATGCCATGCATTTTAAGAATAATAATAGTAATCATAGTATAATAATAATAATCATCATAATCATAATATTCTGAATATGGAAATTAGTGGGGTTGAAGTGCGCTTCAGAACTAAGCACTTACCAATAGATTCTGGAGATTTAAATACGGAGAGAAGAAAGACAGCATAAAAATATTATTATATTCCTTATAATTTGGTACAAAGTTTTCAGTTAAAACTTTATATACTAAATCATCTATGTCACATGTGAAAAAATAATTCTTAATTTACATTAACAGAAGGCTAATTTACACAGTTCTGCTGACAACAAGCAAAGAGTCAGTTAACAAGACGATTTAACATCACAGGACAGGTCAAAAGCTGAGAATTCTGGGAAGACATGTGATTAAACAACTTAGATTCTACAATGATATCAACTACTACTGCCAAAGAAAAAAGCTCAGTATATCCCAATTATATTATTTAGGGATAAGCTTTAAACTTTAGAAATTTAGAAGATTGTTATTACTTTTTTTAATTTAAAGAGAACAAAATAATAAACTAGAGTGGGAGAAGAGTGAAAGGACTGTTAGGGAGGTGCGAGGGGCAAAGAGAGAGAGCAGCATAAGCTGGATTCTACACCAAAAGCAGACTTCTGTAGATCCAGAAAATGTCGGATTATAAAACTTCAGCGTGGGCGCACACTACTGTGGCTAAATGTGTAGGAAAAATGCTCAGCCAGTAAAAAACCTTCATTCCATAAGTTACCCAAGTATTTTTTTTTTTTTTTTAATTAGGTTTTCTTGTAAGGCATAATTGTGCATGAGAAAAAGTACTGTGTATAATGTATCTCTGAGAGGAAGGAAGATGTGTTCAAACTGGCTAATCTTTGGTGGTTTCAAATGTGGAAAAGACAGCACAAAACACATTTTACATTTTAATTGAAGTGTCTAATGCAGGTTTTGATTTTGATGAATATAACCATTGGTACTCCTTGCAATTTCTGAATGAAGTCCAATGTTGAAATAAATTTGTTAAAAAAAAACAAAAAGGAAAGAAGAAAGAAAGAGGAGAAAATGGATCCATCAAGTACTGCAAAAAGCAGTAAAGAAAAAAATTATCAAAAAGTACAGTCACAGCAGTGAGCAATGTGGAGTAAACAGAAGCTGCAAAACACAGAGATAGACTTTAGAAAAGCTATGACAACATCACAGACATGGACAACACACTCAATAACATAGAAAAGAGAAGAGGAAGATAAATTATTACCTATAAAAAAGTAAAATAATAAGGAAGAGAAAGAAAATAAAGAAAAGGTGAGAGAGAACAACTCTGCACATTAGTGGAAACAGTAACAAGACCCTACCTGATCGTAATTGCTTGATGCGGCCATTGTTGTTGCTTGTGTCAACAGGTAAGAAATCTTTGAACCAAGTTATTTCCGGATCAGGGTTGCCACTGGCTGCACATAACATGGTAGCTGTACGAGTTCGTTCGACCACCTTCAGCTGGGGACCCATATCAATGGTGGGGAAACCACGGGGAATTTGGTCCTCTGCAAAAGTATTGTATAATTTAAAGCATTTCACACTAGCTGTGTAAGAACTCAAGTCAGTCCTATCATCAGCCTAGCTATTGTGTAACATTCCCCTGACTGCAAGGAATTGATAAAGAACAAAAACAACTCAGGCAACATTTTTTTTAACTTACAGTAATCAAAATGTGGATTCAGAGTAGAAAGTTCATAAATTAATGGCTATTTATACCCATAAAGTATATGTAATTGCCTTATGTCCTGTATGCAGCTCATAAACCAGATGTCCACTATGTTACTTTCTATCACAAACATTCCTCTGATTATGAGAATCCTTATAATTTTATGTGAAATATTGAAGTAGCATGACTATGAACAACAACAACAAAATCTTCTTTACATAAGACAAATACATATGCAAGTGTGAACATGAAGTGTGGGATTTGGCTGGGTTTTAGAAAAGACTCAGATTAACTTTTGTGCTTGTTGTGGTTTAACCCACCAGGCAACTAAGCACCGTGCTACAGTTTGTTCATTCCTCTACAGAGTGAGATGGGGAGAGAATCAGAAAAAACGGCTCATTTGTTGATATTAAGACAACTTAATAGGGTAGAGAAGTAAGAGCAATAATAATAATCATTGAATACAAAGTTTTTCTTGCTGACCAATGTCAAGCCAGCCCCTGAGTAGTACCAGTCCCCTTAGTACCCCCCAGCTTAATTTTTTTAGTGAGGTCCAGCTATTCCGGCTATCCTCCCAGCTTCTTGCGCCTCCCCAGCCTGTTCACTGGCAGAGCAGCATGAGAAACTGAAAATACCATGAATTTTCAGCAAGTACTAATTGACAACATCTAAAACAATAGTGTTTTATCAATATTATTCTGATTCCAAATCTGAAACATAATACCATATTAACTATTACAAAGTTAACTCCATACTTTTTTAACTAATTACTTATATTCTGTTGGTCTTAACTTTTAATGATGTAACTTAACTTGTGTAGATGTAAGATGGGTGGCATTTTACTGCTATGGAGGAATACTGAGGATTAATGCATTAAAAGATTTCGTAAGGCTGAGAAACTCTAGATATTGGAACTATGTAAATAATAAATTGACAGGAAACATAGTGATCATGAATGGATAGAGTTGTTTCAGCCAAAGCACTCAAATATGGTCCTAAATTCTTAGCCAATCAGTAGTGAAATATTAAGAAAAACTGAACAAGAGCAATTAAACTCCTCAAGGTGATAAGCTCTAGCATGTAATGCTGGAAACACAGTGGAATCAGACTATTCCTCAGAAATTAGGTTAGAATAAGTAAGATAATTTATTTTATTTGCATCATGTTCATCTTCCATTCAGTATACAAATATATTTTTATTGCAAAATAATTGTTACTATTTCAGTTTAAAGAGGACAAGCTTAAAAAAAAATAAATAAAAAATCAAGGAATGAGGATCAGTACTAAGTCTAAACTGCATATCTTATTTAATATCTTGAATGATATCTATTGACCTACAAATGATTGAGGCATGAGATTAACTTAGAAAAACTGTACCATGACAATTCCCTGCATGGAATCTGTAATTTTTTAAACAGTTTTATGAAAGCGTAGACACTTTTCTGAAGAAACGTATAGGAAGCAAGTATATCCTACAAATCTTTGTAGTCCCTGAGGTTTGATGTCACCCACAGGTTCCTTAACTTCTTTCAACACAAATTAATATAGAAACTGCTATGCTTTAGTAAAGAACAATTCTCCCACAAATATTTATACAAATACATCAACAGTAAGAGGGGGCTAGGGAGAACCTGCATCCCTTGTTGGACACAGAGGGGAACATAGTGACCAAGGATCAGGATAAGGCTGTGGTACTTAATGCCTTCTTTGCCTTTAATAAGAAATCTTTAATAAGATTAGTTGTTCCCTGGGCACACAGCCCCTTGCGCTGGAAGATAGGTATGGGGAACAGCATAGGGCCAGCAAAATCCATGAGGTAATGGTTTCAGATCTGCTTCAAAAGCTGGACACTCACAAGTTCTTGGAGCCAGATGGACTGCACCCTGAAATGCCGAGGGAGCTGGCAAATGTGGTTGCCAAGGCACTCTCAATCATCCTTCAACAATCCTGGCTAACCGGGAATCTCCCAGTGGACTTGAGATTGGCAAATGTGACATCCATCCTCAAAAAGGGCTGGAAAGATGATCATGGTAGCTACAGACACATCACTGCCAGGAAAGGTTATAGAATGGATAATCTCAAGAGCCATCACAGATCATTTCAAGGTCAACCAGGAGGTCAGGTCCAGTCAGCATGGCTTCATGCTTCCGCTTGACAAACTTGATACTGTCCTATGACAAGGTGACCCATTTAGTGGATTGAAGGTAAAGCTGTCAGTGTGGTCTACCTGGACTTCAGTAAAGCCTTTGACACTGTCCCCCGCAAAATCCTCATGGAGAAGCTGGCTGTGCATGGGTTGGATGGGCATGCACTCTGCTGAGTGAAACACTGGCTGGATTGCTGTGTCCGAAGACCTGTGGTCAATGGAGTTAAATCCAGTTGGTGGCCAGTCACAAGTGGTGTTTCCCAGGGCACAGCATAGGGACCACAACTGTTTAACACCTTTATTAATGATCTTGATGGGGGGATTGAGTGCACTCTCAGTAAGTTCATAGTTGACATCAATCTGGGAGGGAGTGTTGATCTACCAGAATGGAGAAAGGCACTACAGAAGGACCTGGATAGACTGGATTAATTGGCCAAGATAAACTGTATGAGTTTCAATAGAGCCAAGTGTTGGGTCCTGCATTTTGGTCACAACAGCCCCAGGCAACATTACAGGCTTGGGGAGCAGTAGCTGGAGAGCTGCCTGGTGGAAAGGGACCTTGGTGTACTGATGGACAGTCAGCTGAATATGAGCCAGGAGTGTGGCCAGGCATCCTGGCTTGTATCAGGAATGGTGTGGTGAGCAGGTCTCGGGAAGTAATCCTATGCCTGTACTTGGCACTGGTGAGGCCCCGCCTTGAATACTGTGTTCAGCATTGGGCACCTCAATTTAGAAAAGACATTGAGGTGCTGGAGAGCAGGTGCAAAGAAGGCAACAAAGGGGTTGGAGAATATGCTCTACGAGGAGTGATTCAAGGATCTGGGGCTGTTTAGTCTGAGGAAGAGGATGCTGAGGGGAGACCTTATTGTACTCTTCAAATACCTGAATGGTGATTGCAGCGGGTGCTGGGTTGGTCTCTTCTCACTGGTGACAGTGACAGGGCAAGGAGAAATAGCCTCAAGTTGCACCTGGGGAGGTTTTGGCATCAGGAAAAGCTTATTTACAGAAAGGGTCGTTAAGCACTAGAATAGGTTTCCCAAGGAAGTGGCTGAGTCACCATCCCTGAAACACCAAAATCTGTTTGGATGTGGTGTTCAGGGACATGATTTAGTGGGGGGGTTGTTAGAGTTGGGGTAGTATGGTAAGGTTGAGGTTGGACTTGATGATTTTGAGACTCTTTTCCAATCTCAGCAATTCTATGACTCTGTGATTCTATATGCTTACTTAAATTGTTAACCTAGTGTCTCTACCAGATTGTAACTATGTGTGAAATTCTTTATTAGCTATAGGATCTCTGCCCAAACACAGCTGAGACTCAAATCTGCTTACAAACATGAAGTCTTTAGTTTGGAAGTAACAATATTTGACTTGCGAATTAGAACAACTATGTAAATGGATTTTAATGACCTTTCATTTCCTTGACTGATATCGAAAACTCTGAAATGCCTTCTGTGGATTCACAAGTGTACAACACAGATAATCTATCCTGAATACAAATAGGATGGAGTAGTAAAGAGCTTTTTTTTCTTACTTTTAATAAGGGTAATTAAATTCTATCCATTCCCTGTATGCATCGAATCTCTTTGAATGAGTGGTCTTTGTTGAATTTTCATGAGAAACATCACAATATAGTGGACTGAAATAGCTATAACTGCTATTTTTTTGAAAGTTGCGTCTTGTTTCCAATCTGGTTTTTGGTATTTGGCAATAAAACCATAGATTCAACATAAAATGGACTGAAAAAATAATGAAATTTCTAATTGAAGTGCTGATCAGAGAGGATTTAGTTTTTAAGATTTTTTTTTTTTTTTTTTTCTCTAGCAGTATTAGTGATTTGTACAAAACTCTCTTTACATTTTGATGATAGCAAATAATCAAACACATTGTGAAACAGATCGGAGCAGTGTTTATTAAGGAACTGCCTCTCTCTGTAGGAGAAAAATAACCATTAAAAAATTTTGGTACATTGGTAGGCCTATATACATAAGGTACATAAGGGGAAAATATTATTTTTTGTTGCTTGTTAACATGCTGCCTAAACTCTAAATTACACTATTTACCAATGTTTCATATTAATATTCAGTACTAGTGAACTAGCTTTCAGTGCACCAACAATTTAAATCAGGCTTGACCTTCTCAAAGCCATTTGGTACTGTCAGTTTGAGAGGCCATTAAAGGGCAGATTTTTCTGTCCTTGTGGTTAGCGAATAGTATATATATCAAAAGTTTTGCTTATGGTGACAAAGATTTAGGAATAGAGCACATTCTTTGAATTTGTTAGATGCTGTAACAGCATAAGTCTCAATTAAACACTGTGTTCCATTACTGACATTAAGAAAATACCTTAACTCCTGTGCTAGTATCACTTCCAAAAGAGGTCTTCAAAAGTTATTTGCTCTCAAATGTTTGATCTGAACAACATCATAGGCAATTACAAAGACTGGTTATCGTATGAACTCTTAAGAGATGATGATTTGAAGCTTTCTTGCCTTTTCTTTTTATCAATCACAGTTGTTCTTGAGTGCATTTCTAAACATTCTCTTTGTGTATTCAGTCTGTCCGACACTGCTTATCTGTAAAAAAACTCCATGAGATTCTTTCCTCTAGCTAAACTCAGCTTTTGAGTAACTGTTAGTTTTGAAGGGAATGCATTTTGAAAATACTCATATTTCAAGTAGAATTATTCTCTAACAAAAAGAATCCATGTCCATTTTTAAGAGTGTCTATAAAAAACAAAACAAAACAAAAAAAAAACAAAAAAAAAACTACAACAAAAAAATCTCTATACATATCTGTGGCATAAATACATATGACAAATTCTACTATTTTCCTTCTTTAACTACAACTTATAACTCTTGAACCACAATAACAAAAATGCTACTCCAGTCTTTCATTTTCAAATGTTACAAATCTTCAACAAGATTTCAGCATATTTAGAAGCATGTATGCTGTAAAATTTACATACATATAAAAGAAGGATCCAAAGAAAGAGAAAGAATCAAACCTAATACAATGGATTTCACTCTTCATGATAAATCTACCAACATGATTAAAATAAGAGAATGCTATTTTCATCCACTGCTCAAGGCATCATATTTACATTTTGACTACTTTTAGTGCAGAAAACTTTTAGATCTGTAAAAAGTGGCTGTTTATAGAAATGGATCAGGATTTAAAGTCCTAAATTCTTCATAATGCTAACTTGCTGAATCTCTTTAACTATCAACATTGTGATTTAACAGGAAGGACAGAATAAATTTCTCAGATACAGAACATTAAGACTTAATTACTATGTTATTGATATTGTTATTGATAAAAGTGAAGTACCCAAAACACAGTTTGTTGACATTATATGTGGATTATGGAGTATAGAGGTAGTAGCAGCAAGTTCCAAGACTGGATAGTCAATATGAAACATAGACGTTGAGTATTTGCTTCCACATTAGCTGTTCGCACCATAGACAGACCTAGAATTAACCTGCAATTAAACCTATATAATCTCCCTTACAAAGATACATACTTAAAGTATTTCATCGTGTCTCATAAAAAGAAACATGGTCCCATGTGAACCAATTATTCTTTTTGTGGAAATGGAAGGTTGTTCTCCATTCTATTAAGGAAGAAAAAAATATGTTTCAAGATTCAGTGATGGCTTTGCCACTGGCAAATTTTAGTCATTCTATAGCTCGTAGAATTAAAAAGGCACACATGGAGTATTCCCAGAATATGCTATAGATACTGAAGATAAATTGCTGCAATAAAGTTTATTATTTCAAAGAACAGTGTAAATAAAGCTTTTATATTCACTATTCCAGATGGCAGCAGCATATAATTTGCTCTGTTTTGACATCATGACCATATCATTCAAAATCATTCTTCCTACAACTTAACTGAAAGTGGGTCTGAAAACAGTAAAATCAAATAGAGTGGAGGAGGGACTGAAATAAACATTTTGCAGCAAAGTTGGTATTCTCTACTATTACTGAAGAACTATGCAAATGAATAAATTAAAAAATAAGAACAAAACAGTTCATTAGTATACATAAAAGACTAAATAGGATTGAAAAGATATAATAAATAAGAAAAATGTCAATTACTAAACATTATTCTTAGTGAAATATTTTACAAAATAAATTTTGCTGAAACAAATTACAAATATAGAACTACTTCTTCTCCAAGAGTTCTTTTTTCAAAGCTGTTGTAGACTGCTACTTTTACATAGCACTGCTCTAAGTCAGTAAAATCAGGTAATGACTGCTCTGCAGTAATATAGGTAGATAATAGTTTTGATTTATGTTACATTTTAAGCAATCATACCATGCAGAAAAAGGAACAAGACACCAATAAGATGATCAGAAACTCACTAACAATCAGTAAATATTCAACAACAAGATAGCTGCCCATACTATCCCATTAAAAAACTTTCATTTAAAAATACATTTTTAAATATTCTTCATCATCAAGATCCACAACTAACTTCTGATAAAAAAAAATAAAAATCAGTAGATCAATGCAGTTACTCTGCAAATAGAGTAGTGTGTATATAACGAAACATAGAGCCTGAATTATCATTTATATGAATGTTGAACCAGGTATTTCACATTGAATTAAGACACTTAACATTCACTGTTATTAGAATTTAGCCTTAAGTATGTTCTCTGTTTCAACAACTGAGTACACTGAAGTCAGATATTTTCATAAGGATATGAAAATGGAAGAAGTAATCGTACCCTCTTTTATCAGTTCTCAAAATCTGCAAAATTTAAGGTGTGAATAGCAAGTGATCTGTCCCACTGATGGCAACAAGTCTTCTTTAATAATGAAATACCAACAGCCTAGAATCAACACTCAAAGAATCATCATTCATTAAAACAAAACAAAACAAAATAGACGAGCTTAAAAAAAGGAGTTATTCTCAAATTTGCACTTGGACATTGTCACAGCTTTCAGAATAATATATCATCTGAATATCATAATATCTTAATAATAATAATAATAATAATAATATCGTAATATCATGACCAAATTTGGCTGTGGCTGAGCTTCTGGATATCTGTTTTTCTCACTGGGAATGGAAAGTGAAATAAAAAAGGTCGTGTCCTAAAAAAAAATGCAGGGAATTCAAGAATCACTGCCAAATGTCCGTTCTCTAGCATAAGGAGAGGATTCAGTCAGGATTATAGTAATGAAACAAAGGCAGAGAATTTGAAGAGGTTTAAGTGCACAGTATCCACACTTAGGAAGAGAAACACTAAACCTCTGAAGAAATACAACCTCCCATTTATTTACATATTCAGACATCACAAGAATGAAACAATACATCTTGCACTGATAAATAAAAGACAAGAGCGCTGCAAAAGAGAATGATAGGAATTTTCATGATTACCATTCCTAATTTGAGGTCTAGTTTCCAGACAGGGGTTAGGATTTAGATTACACTAAGTCAGGGCTGGACTAGGTCTTGCCAAGAATGAGGATTAAGAGAACATGATTGCACTGCCTGAGACATATTTCAACATATCTGTGATTCTTATTTCAACATATCTGTGATTCTTTTTTCCTTTTTTTTTGTTTTAAAAATAAAATGAAAAGAACAATAAATACTATGATGGCAGACTATGCCTTGAGCATTAATTTTTCAAACTACATTTTATGATGCGGATAACTAATATCAGGTTCCTATGCATACTAAAGCTCACTTCCAGTGTTAGTAGTCGACACCTATGGATTGATTCAAAACACATAGATAATTTTTTAAATCTTTTTTTTTTTTTCTTCTTTATATCATTAGTATTCTGTGTTAAATATTGATACCAATAAATATATTACACTTTTACTAACAGTTGTTTCATACTCAAGTATAAAACAACAAATCATCAAAATAAAGATATTACATATCAATCTGAATTGAGAATAGGACAAAAGCATCTTTTGCTTGCTTCACTAAAGAGGAGAGAGTAAAAGTGCATGTTCTGGGAAAGGAATTGTCAGATCAGGGGGTCATACTATCCCATTCTCCCTTCTTCCTCCCATTTGCACTAGATGTGTAAACCTAAAAGAATTATGCTGCTTCAGACAGTTAGATGACTTAAACCATGGCCATTTCTTCTACTGATTTTACATAGCTTACAGATATGTTATTTATTCTATACTATACTTTTACTAAATGATTTTTAATGCAGTCTACATGCTTCACATCTGAAGCTGGCAAGTATAAATGATACTAACTGCATTAATTTCACAGCTGTAAGATTTAGGAACCTCACAATGGAACTTACAGGAGAAACCATCATCTGTGCTTAGAACTATTTTCATATGAGAATAATATTGTAGTACAACATACTTCTGTGCTACATAAATAATACTATATATATATATACACTATATATACACTATATACGCTATATATATATATAAATAACGCATATTTTATTAAGAAATAATAAATATGCAAATAATACTCTGTGTTATAAAAGCAATAATCTCCCTGGGTCTCAGCAAAGATTTAAATAGTATTTTTTACAATACCTTTCTGTCCAGTATCTTTCTGGACAAAATGTCCAGTGCACAGCTAGACAAACAAGTAATACAATGAGTAAACAACTGTCTGATTGGCTCAAACATTTACAGTAAATGGGGTTTCATCACTGGTGGTCAACTACTAATATGGCTTCATCGGAGCTCCAATTCTCTTCAGTGTTTTTACAAATAACCTACATGAAAGACTTGAATACTCAGTAAGTTTGCAAGTGATACTAAATTAAGAGGAATTGTTTGTGCTCTTGAGGATAGAGAGGACTTGCAGAGAGATCTTGACAAATGGAAGGCCTGGGCAGTCACCAACCACATGGAGTTTAACAAGGAAAGTTTTAGATTCTACACCCCAGATGGGGCATTGCTGTATATATGTACTGACTACGGAACAAAAAGCTAGAAACCATACCCACAGAAAGTGATATGGTGGTTCAGGCTGATGGCAAGTTGAACATGAATCGGCAGTGTGTCCTGGCAGCCAAAAGGGCCAACTGTACACCACACTGCATCAAGCCCAGCTATTATTTAATAGCTACAGGTAGCTTTTAAAGGGGAAGGATTGTCCTAATCTGCATTTATCTGGTTTGCCTCACCTTGAGCACTTTGTGCTGTTCAGGATGCACAATATAAGAAGGACATCAGGGCATGAGGTTTATCAGGGTTCGTGGCTGGATATCAGGAAAATATTATTCTCCAAACCGGAATAGGCCAACCAGAGCAGCAATCACAGCACTAAGCAGCTGGAGTTCAAGAAGCATTTGGGCAATACTTGGTTTGAAGTTCAGGTGGTGCCTTTTGGATATTCTCGGAATATTCTATAGTTCCATTCTATGATTTTATTTCTTACATTTCTAGATTAGCTTCAGAGTTAACATTTAGAAAAAGAAGGATCTTTGTAAGCGGACAGAAAGGTGTCCCAGAATGCCTGAAGTTTGGTCCTTTAGAAAAAAGAAAGAAGGAATAAAGCTGGAGGAATTTCATCCTTCAGGATTTGATGAAGATTCTTGGGTCAGTACACTACACACAGTTTTGTTCTGTGAATTAAACAGTATATTATTGAAGCTAGAGACTATGCTTTTGAAATTTTATTGTGGTGCGTAATACACCAGTGTACCCAGACAAGTGTATCAATTTGGATGTTATATCAGCATTTGAATAAAGAACAAACATGAATAACAAACAATAAAAGTGTTATTACTGTTGAACAAAATTAGAAAAAAAGAGGTATATCTTTAAAACAGACCATGAGCACTGAAGAATTATTTGAAGAGGATATCCCTTGAAAGCTATTACTGAGCATTAAAAAAAAATGGTGCTTGTCCAAGTTACTCACAGTTTTTCTGTATTTAGTACAGAACCTACACAAATCTTCAGTGGGGGACTGAAAAGAAGTTCCTTTATGGGTGGACGGTGAAGTCCTTCCCTGATGCCCTATCTGTGGAGGCTGTGGGTGTACCTTACACCTCGCTCCTGATCTTTCTGAGTATGAAGGAAGGCTCTGCTAACAGGAGATGGTAGGCCCAGAAGAAAGGGAAAGTGTACACATGAATTTCCTGTTGACTTGGCATGAGATTTGCCAAGTTCAGTGTTAACTCTAAAAAAGACAAAAATATGATTTGTGAACAGAAGTGTAAAACGATATTTATTAAAATCTACAGTTAGAGTGAGCATCTCCAAATCATGCTTGACAAATATCAACAAAATGTCTTTTGTGAATGTTTGCTTAATATCACATCAATTTAAGGTAGAGTACAAGTAAGCTTTTCTTTCAATATAATGATCTTTCGACATAATTTTCTCACCAACTTTCATCTACACAAGTGAAGTAGAGGAAGTGTAGGGAGCTGCTCTTAAACAGCCTAAGCTTAGCTTAGCATGATGTGTGTCAATTAAATAAAAAATCAGTGTAAGCACAAGGAAAACACTGTGCCAAATCCATGTGGACGTGCTTGACACAGGGTAAGTTGTATGAAGAAGGTGCAGATGATGAAATCATGAAGCCTAAATACAAAGATGAGAATCTGTCAGTGAGTGACACTGTTCCATAGAGGCAACACAAACACTTGACTGAGAGGACTAGGGCTGTGTCTGATTTCAGCAATGGAACTATTTCTCTATTGATTTATTAGCAATAACAGCTGTCACCCCTTTTAAAAACAAAATATAAAACTCATTCCTTTTAGAGAACAGGATTGAAACTAATTTTCCTGCAGAATGGAGGAGGCATGAAGAGGAGAGGCATCCATAGAGAAGAAGGCATGTATGCAACCTTTTGAAGTAGTTGAGTACATATCACATGTTAAACTATCAGAGAAATAATTTCTGCAGCTAAATAAATATACAGCAAGAAATCCTATGACTACATATAATTATTTTAGTATTTTATTGTAACTTGGGAAGACTTAAAAAATCAGTGTGTGCATCCTTTGGCTTTTATTTTATTAATTTCATTAACTGACTATATTAAAGCGTACTACTTTGAAGAACAGCTATAGCACAGTCTGCTTTGAGTACTAGCTATGAAAGAAATAGACGTGATGATTTTAAAAAAGCAGTGATGGTTGGGTTTGAATTTTGAGTAACCTGTTGCTCATTCGACACATGAAGAAAATATCATAATGTATTTTACCTACATATTATGAAGATATATAGAAATAACTTGTGTGTATGAGTGCGTCTTTGCTCTACATACTGCACTCCCAGGGGAAAAAAAAAGTTCTGTCTGAGCTACTTAAGCTGATGCATTAAATTGTTTTGAGGAAGATTATTTTTAACCTTTAGTATGAAAAACAGCTATGCCTAGGTATTATTACAGGAATTGATCATGGGCCTGTAATGAATAAGACCATAAACTTACTTATCCACATAGACCCACCTTAATATCTCATGTAGCAGTTGGAAACCACTAAAAAGCAACCACGAAAGAGCACCATCAAGAGCTTTGAGGAAAACATTCTATTAAATTTTGAGTTTTAAAGTCCCTATCCTTTTACATAGCAAGAGAAAATCATTTCTCAATATTTTCAGTTTTTTCCTTTGCAGTCCCTGCTAGTCTCTCCCCAGGGAGCTTCTTCCGCTTTTGAGAGAGTTAAAAGCCACCTAGCGTCTCTAAGCCAGTCTGATGCGTGCCATTCTGTTGTCAAAAAAAAACCAATTAATAAAAACAAGGTTTTGTTATTGTCATCAGCTGAGAAACCAAGTTTTTATGAATTGGATCCCTTTGTTTCTTTCAGTGTCCTTGCATAATACAGGGAGCAGAGAAGAGAAGATGACCTGTGCCCTCAATTCCTGCAGCAGATAGCCCACAGCTCTGAAGCCACTTTTGTTGGCATTTAAACTGCACGTTGCTACTTCATAATCCCCCATGTGGAAAAGCAGTAATGTGTAATAATCAATTCTTAAGGCCTATACAAGTATTTGTTTCATTCAAGCATAACTGAAAACTAGTTTCTAAAAGACCAGCAGGAAAGAATCAAAAGAAATTTTCAAGTTGGTACTTAGGCATTGATGACTCACTAACATGCACACATGTGAAGAAGTGTCATGAAATTTTATCATCAATTATTTGTAACTTTTTTTTTCATACCTCACAATAGTACACCTAGACAAATGCTGCTGAGCTTCTAGCACATACTAGAGTATCTGTCTGCTTTAGCATTATCTAAATGGGGTGATTAGCTATTCACTTCAGCACCTATGTATTAGTTGGTCTGCCTTTGTTACTGAGAGGTTATAAGATTGAAAATTCACAGCTGAAAGTTTTTGAAAAATAAACAACTTTCTCAGTCAGAATGAGGTGTTAGTTTAATAATTTTTAGAATAAAACACACACTGCTTCTATTCTTCTCATGGTGTACATATAACGCTAACATAGTAGGAGTTACAGGACAGCATCAAAAGAATAAATGCTGTAAAGCCTAGAATAATAATTTTAACACATGAAAAAAGTATTGTGCTTGTTCCTAAGAACCCATTAAGAAACTTTAATGCTCTACAAATTGAAAAAAGCCTGTACTAATACTAATAATTCAGTTAGAACTAAAATGTTCATTTTATATTGATTTTATTTTACTACACCCTTAGTGTTCTAAGCGATTTCTTTTGTTCCACCTGTGCATAAATTTATCATCATAAGTTTCTGTTTTATCCTTTGAGAGTTTTATCCACAGTAGTGTAACCACTCCTTTTTATGACAGAAACTTTTTTCTACAAGATTCTTAGAAGATATTTATCTGAATTTTATGCTTTGGTCTTCCTGGTATTTTTACTCTGGAGATAACTACCTTTCAGAGTATTTTTTCTTTCTTCCCTTTTCGGCAATTTGCTTTCAGCAGTGGAGCCTTTCAGTCTGTGTTTAGTCTTCTGTTCAAAACTGTTTCTCCAGAGAGTTACAGACACTTGTCAATCTCCCAGAAGCAAAAACAGGAATTTTAAATGTTCTTTTGTTTCAGCTGCAAAATAAACTCATTATCCCCTTTTTGTTGGTCTATAAACATTTCTCTTGAACTTGCTGCTGCTTTCAACTTTAATTATCAGACTAGACCTCTTGTGGCTCCAAAGCTTTTTAGCTGCTAAAGGCTACCATGCTAGCGTAGTACACTTTCCATTCAAGTGTATGGTGCTAGTACATACCTTTTAATAGGATATTGCAGAGAAGGGCTTACTATGAGTATGTGTACTGTCTGTGCCTAGTATCAAGGGAACGGGAGATTCAGGACAATTTTACTGAGGATTATGAAGTTCTTTTGAAGATTGAACCCTTTTATTGCCATAATGATAGCTCTCTCTCAGTTGTGGTGTGACTTTAAATGTCAGCCAAACTTCCTATTTACAGTAGTGAATACTAAATTTTATTATTAGAACTCTGGTACTTTCTGCCTTTCTGTAAAATGTTCTTCATGTGCATTATGTGTGAGGCATATAAATTCTCTTACTATATGTCAGGACAAATATATAATAGTGTACAGGCTTGCTGTAAAGTAAACAGTAAAACATTGTGAATAGAAATGTTAGAAAAATTAGAAATGTACTCTGAGTAAAGAGCTAATAATAATGCAACATCTGCAATATGACTATGCACTCAGGATACTTGTGTTCAAACTCAAACTACCCTAATGATGATATCTGCATGCAAACTCAAAAATTTAAATGTATGAGGATACATGAGGCATTTAAAAATGAAAAACAAGTTTTAGTTTTTGTTTTGTTAATGAGAACTGAATCTAATATAAGCATAATCATTTCACAGATATTAAGTCATGTCATGCTTCCCAAATTGAGTACAAATATACTTTACTGTGTTTGTTTTTTTTTCCCCTACTTTTTTTTAAAGAAATTCTAGGTAGTAATAAGACATCCAGAGCAATAGCTGGGTTCTACTTCTTTGTTTATACTAACGTATATCAAGTACTAAACAGACAAACTTCGTTTTGGTGTAAATGATGATCATATAGACACAGAATTTTAAAGTTCTTAAGTCTCATTCTGGGATTTCTATAATTATTTCTTAATTTGCTTCATGTTCACTCCATATTAGTATTACATCTTGGGGGAAATGTAAAACGTCATAAAAAATAGGAAAAAGTTGTTTGGATATATTCAAGCACGGACTAGTTTTTGTGAATTTAAAACTCAGAAATAAACGTAATAAGTAGTTGTTTAAATAAAACTATAGAATCCTATAGAATTTGCAAGGAGTACTGTAGGCTTCTACAGGACTGTTTTAAAGACCACCATCTAGAAACATCTATAAGCAATTACTAATTTAATAGACAAATAGCTGATAATGAATCAAAGCCTGAGATGTTTAAAAACTCGGTTGATTAAATCCTATAGAACAAATATAGAATTTGTATCAAAACACTGTTGTTGTACAGAAAAATGCTTTAGAATCTAGCTGAGAGTTCTGCAGCTCATTTTCATAGTAAACTGGTCTATCAAAAATGAAAAAAAAAAATCCATGTTCTCTCTTTAATTATTGTTAATAATCATGAAATAAATGTGTTCTATCCAGGTTTTTCTCTCAAATCATGAAATCACTACCTCTAGTAATTCTTATTCAAAACAGCAAGGGAATCAGAGCTGAAGCATCTCACCTTCTACCAAGATACAGAAACAAACCTATAATTCATTGCAATTGAGAAGTAAACACTCAAAATTGTAGTGCTTCCTGTGAGATTCAAGAGTTCATGTTGTTCATCTTCCCTAAAATCATCAACTGTTCTTGCTAATTAACTCTATTGTATACCACGTTAAGATTAGGAAATGTCATCAGTAGGATTTTCATTTCCTAGATATTTCAGAAAATGTGTTCCATGAACTCACACTGTCAAATTTACTTCAAGCTTTGTGACACGGATATTTTAGGGGTAACACTTAATTCCAGCTGATTGTCAGAGGAATAACAGAAATTCAGTCTGCTGTTCCCAATTTCAGCTCATCACTGAAGTGAGGAACATTTATCCTGTGGTCTGTCTAGACTAATCTCTATTTGTATTCCTGCCAGATGAAGAAACACACTTCTATTGGTGAATGGATACGGATTTTACAGACTAACTGTAAAATGCTTAACCAACTCAATTTTTTTTTGCTTAACACACTTCTATATTCTCCAGAATAGCATTCTTGCTTTAGAAGGTATTTCTTTAAATATTCTGTAAATTGGAGTTCTAAGGCCTCTAAAGGTCAGGTCTTCAGCTTTAATGCTGAAAGTCTTATTGTGATTTATGTCAATATAATTTTTTTCTCTCCACAAAAATGAGTAAAATAAAGCATATTCCAAGAAGTACTCTCTACCAAACACCAAGACTGTTTCTATAGCTTCTGAAAGCAAACTAAACCAAGACAAAGCAAAAAAAATCCTAAGCTTATGCAGACTTTGAAAGCAATTTTAATTTTACTAGTGGACTAGTTCCTTTTACACATTATATATTATATATTATATTATATATTATATATTTACTGGAAACTTATTTTCATCTCCAATTATTGATATCATTCTTGCTTTGTAGATTCTTTATACAGTCTTGTGAATTTGCTCTGAGTCAGTGCATTTCACTGTATGATTACTTTCAAGCACATTCTGATTTCAGACTTAGCATGGTTCAAGCTGATATCAGCACTCAAAATATCTCATCCTAATTTTTAAGCTTGAAAATGCTGTGAAATCTAACTGTATATTGTATTTTACAATCAACTCCTTTAAGAGACCGTGAGACATTCTCAGGCTCACTGGCTACACTGAAAGATAAAATACAGAGAAAATGGATGTTTCAAATGAAAGACTACAAATAAATCAGAATGCCTTGTCAACTGCAATGAAAATAAAGTGTTTTGTTATTCACAGTCCAAAAACACATAAAAGCTCTTTATCCATGTCCAGATTGACCCTATGCTTAATTACATACTCACATAAAAGTTTTAACAAACTAATTTTCACGTGAAATTTTGTACTACTAGATTGCATTTTGTATTGAGTATGTGAAAGATATTTTCTTTGTTGATTCTGAAAAGAAAATATTAAAGTAGAAGTTGCTCTGAAAATATATGGAAGGAATACAGCAGGATTCCTTTTTAACCATGGGTGACCTGAAAAAAAAAATAAATATAATGTCTTTCTATGATCTTCAAATATTCAATAAAAAAAAAAACAGTGAGAAAAAAAGTGCAGATTTTCTATCAGAAAAAAAAGGGCCAATGGATGTGCAGCTAAATCAAAAACCATCAGGTCACAAAGCATATTTACATTTTCCTTAATACGTATGTTTTAAGTTCATTATGAATTTAGTTTCTCAGTTTCTGGATTTACTTATTTTATGTTAAGTTGTTGGTACTTTGGCATTCTGTTATTTGTACTGCAATAGCACGTTGCAACAGGAGCAACTCAGTAATGGGGAGAAGCAAGAAAGAGCTTATTACAATCCTGATTCTTTCTGGGCCATGGGACAGAGTGTTTATGTGCAGTGAGTATATTAGATTGGTAGACCAACAGCCACATTTTCTCTAGTAGCTTTTATCTGTTCTATTGTAAAGTCTTTCTTGAAAGTAGAGCGTAATTTTATAAGCACACAGAGTGTAAGGCATGTCAGTGATTCAATCTTTACTGCAAACATAGAAAGCTATTGTAATACAACTATAATATTTCTTGATTGAGATAATGAATAAGTATATGACAGTTGATGAAATCATATTCTTCTCCTCAGGGTTTTTGAATCCACTACTTTTTACTTTTTTAGAAAACCTTACTGCTGTTTATGACAATGGAACATTTTCATTCATTCCACAGTGGAGAAAAGGCAAAGTAATGACTAAATATATAATACGAAAATAGTGAGAATAGGCCTATTTTGGTAAATAAATTACTTTGAGCTATCAAATGCCCCAAAGTAAATGGACATCTGCAACAGTTTTCAGTCAGCTATTAGTGTTCAGAAATAAAATCATGCACTTTCTTAGACAAAAGCTTGTTACAATGACCAAAACGGCTGATTCATTACATTCAAGACTTCATTCACCTTGCCATGAAAATTGTTTAAGTTTACCTTTCAAATAGAGATATGAGAATCTGACACAATTTAAAAGGCTATTTCTGGGCTGTCAATCAGAACAGACAAGAGATGAACATTTATTTGCAAGTTATTGGGAACTTGTCAAATGTAGACACATAAATTAGCTGTTATTTTACTCCCTGAAATTTATATTATAGAAATACAAAAAATAAAGAAGGGAAAGCAACGGCAAACATAAGGACACAATTGATCAGGCATTAGGTCATAACAGATTTATTTTTTTTTTAATATATTATTGAGAAAATGTGGATTAAACAATTTATTTTTAAGTTTATTAAACATAACTAAGAGAGTTTGCACAGAAGTTACTATCTTAATTCCTTTGCCATTAAGGTTCGAGCTTGTGAGAATCCTTCTTTGTTATTTTGGCTCAAAGCTTGCTTCCTGAGGTATTTCTTCTGATAAGACTGACTTGTCTAGAAGATGAGTGATGGGTGTTGTCGTGTGGCAATCAACATCACTGTGTGGACAATTTTACATCTTTGGAGATGTTTGCCTTCGGAAGATAGTGCTCAGGACTGTTTACTGGCGGAAGATCTAGCCTGTGACCAAATAACTCCTGTTTGCTATGGAAGACTGGGGGACAATGCCATTGTATCCTGTGAAGGCAAGATACAAGTTGGTGCCTCCCTGCTCCCTCTTATCTGCTGTCGAGGCCAGGAAGATGGGAACAAAGGAGTTTCTGCTGAGATCCCAGAGCCAGAAGCTGCCATTCCAAGGAGAGCTGACTCAACCACTTTGGATTTGAGCTGTCACTCCAAAAACATCTGATTCAACCACTTTGAAACTATTGAAAAGGGGCCATCGCTGCCCTGGTCGTCGTCGTGTTTTTCGTCGTCATCAACAGAACAATGCCTGACAACCCACCACTACTGAAGATCAAAGACCGAACTACAAACCACGCTGGATCCATGGTAGTGACTATCTCCCTCTTGCTTCCTATAAAGACTCCTTGCTTCTATCTTTTCTATCTTTTCTATCGCCCTCCTTCCCTTCCCCATTACCCTAATTCATAATAGTGTCCGTCCTCCCTTTCCCCATTTCCCTAATTAATAAACTGGTCGGACCAACATTTGAACTATTGTTTCTTAATCTCACGCCGGGTATATAGATATTAAAAGAACCTCCTCTCCCTGCTATAAATTGGAGACAGAGCCAGAGTAGAAACATTCAGCAGTAACTGGAGGAAAGTGTGAATGAACCTGTGAAATGCAACTTCATACCTTGTGGCTCTATGCTTTTTCAAAAAAGTTGACTTGAATTCCAAGAAACAGACCTCTGGGAAGGGTAGACAGAGTAAGTGAAGCATAAAAACTGATAGTGGACTAGCAGCTAAACTAAGCTAGTACACATTCTCTCTAGAAAAAAAGATAAAAATAAGAGTAAAAATAAAAATAAATGTAGTCAATGAACAATCTAGGGAAGTGTTTTTCTCTCAACCTGCCAGTTCACACAGATTCCATGAATATTTCTATGACAGAGTACTAGTTTTGCAATTTGTCTCTAGGTGTATAAGAGATGGACACGTGTCCTTATGGAAGCAGAGTTTCTGTTAATTTCAAGGATCTGCCTGAGAATGAATGCAAGATCAAGTTCTAGGTGAGAAGTCTGAACAGACTCTTGAAAGAAGACGAGGCATTTAAGCTAGTCTGATATGTCTTTGAATCAGTATCTGACTCACTGTAAAGTCTTAGAGAGGAATTTTCTTAGTCTCTCCATCTGAAAATGTGCATTATTGTCTAAACTCATTTTACAAAGATACAATGCTAGTCACAAGATGTCACCCCCAGGGGTCAGTAACGGAGCCTACCCTCTTTAATATCTTTACTGGTGACCTAGATGAAGGCACTGAGTGCACCCTCAGTAAGTCTGCAGATGATAGAGGGATCTGGACAGGTTGTATTAACGGGCTGAAGCCAATGGGAAGAAGTTCAACAAGACCAAGTGCTAGGTCCTGCACACTGGCCACAACAACCCCAGGCAATGCCCCCATTGGGGCACAGAGGCTGGAAGACTGTATGGAACAAATGGAGTTGGGGGTGTTGGTCAGCGCTCTGCAGAACAAAAACCAGCAGTGAGCCCAGGTGTTCAAGAAGGCCAATGACATCCTGGCTTGTCTCAAAATCCAGAAGGAGCAGGGAAGGAGCACTGAGCCCTAGTGAGGCCGCATCTTGAGTACTGTGATGAGTTTTGGTCCCCTCATTACAAGAAAGACATTGAAGCATGTCCAGAGAAGGGTGATGAAGCTGGTGATTTGCGTGAAGCGCAAGTTTTATGAGGAGCAGCTGAGGAAACTGGGACTGTGTAGTCTGGATAAGAGAAGGCTCAATGGAGAATTTATTCCTCTCTACAACTGTCAGAAAAGTTTTTGTGTCAGGGTTGGGGTTGGGCTCTTCTCCTGCATAACTGGAGATAAAACTAGAGAGGATGGTTTCAAGTTGTATTAGAGGAGGTTCAGGTTGGATATTAGACAGAATTTCTTCTCTGATAGAGTGGTCAGGTGCTGGAACAGGCTGCTTCAATAGGTGGTTGAGTAACCTTCCCTGGAGGTGTTTAAGAAATGTGGATGTGCTACTAAGGGAAACGGACTAGTGGGGAAATATTGGTAGTATGTGGATAGTTGGACTAGACCATCTTGGAGCTCTTTTCCAATATTTGTGGTTCTATGATTCTAAGAATATGGAATATTACATATAATATATAATCAACAATGGTATTTACTCTAAGCATGTGAAAAATACTAGTGAAAGACACTACAAAAGTTATCTCAAAATTAGAAATCATGTATAATAAAATTTCATTCTCATTCACAGCTGCTTAGTCACAGTAACTAAGTAGGATAGCATGGAATGGCTTAAGGAGAGAAAACAATCTGATGAAGACCACCTGCCAGATTTATCCCTGAATTTCCTGGGGGTTAATCCATATGTCATACCAAAATATTTTAATAAAGATTCCTAATCTATTAAAACTATGATCTCTTTGTCTTTCTTTAAGAAATGGTTCTTACGCATATTGCTTCTTTCAGTTATCCCAGTAATCCTGGCATATAGTACTTTACAAGAACTTCTTTGCCCATGATAAAACAAGCTAACAAAAACAAAACAAAAACAAAACCATCATGCTGTATTTCTCCACAGTAATTGATGTTACCTCTGATTTAATAAATATCTTAATTCTTGTTTTCAAATTAATGGAAGGAAATCGTCACTTACCTGGCTACCGAACTGGTACAATCGCTTATGAACATTCACTCGAGTTTCATCATAAATTTTTAGCATACCTTCACGAATTAAGACTCATGTGAATACTTCTAGAGTAACTGAATATGCGAGAAAACATACATAGTTTTTTTTGACCAGCAATGAAATCTAACTTGGACTTTTTTTTTCCTGCTAATTTCCTAAGCATGATTACACCTTTTCCTGCGAGAGAAAAAATGGTAGTAAGAAAACTGAATTGGAAAGCTAAAATTTCACTAACAGAGTAGTTTAACTGATTAGTTGATTAGTCTCATGTAAACTCTCTTAACAGTGAAAGCACAGCAGCAGGAACATTTCAGATCTGGCAGTCCCCATGGGCAGCAGATCAGCCGTTGTAAAGTAGGAGTCTTTTTCATATCTTCCAGTCCTCACAGGATCCACGTTGTTAATAGATCTTTTATGCCTCTCTACCTCCTTATCAGTAATACAGAGCCCCAAGTCAGAAACTGAAAAAGGGTGCAAATTCTATGAAGTGGGGGATGGCCCTGTCTCGTTTAGATCTTCTCAGAGTTTTAAAAAGGAAAATGTGTTAGAGATGTGAACAGTCTACTTGGACTTCTTGAAAAGGAAGGCAGTGATGGAACAACTCTTTTGGATTATCCAGGTTCTCACTTAAGTGAAAAGTCCATTAAAGTCTTATCACAAATTGTTCCAACTCTAACTCCATGTAGATAAGGACTTTTGTGTCTGCTCCTATTAAGACTGTTTCAGAACAATAGGTCCTAAGTTTCCTCTTTTTTCTTTTTTCTTTTTTTTTTTTTTTTTTTTTTTTTTTTCCAATTTGTATTTACTCTGGGACAGTACAGGAAAGTTCTTCCCTGCCTTATTCCTTTAGTCAATATGATTTCAAGTGAAAATTCTCCTAGAAACTTCACTACACACAGCAGCAGAATGTGAATCTATAATGAAGTTAATTTAGATGAGTTGGAGGTGGACAAATAATTAAAAAAGAACGAGTTTATATTTGTCTACAAGGATATTGTGCAGGACCATAGTACATTCAAATTAGCACATTCAAGTCATGTCTCCTACCAAGACATACAGTTTCGTTGTACTGAAAAGCAGCATTCTGCTAGTTAATTTGAGTTACAGAACAAATAGGAGTGACTGCAGCTAAAAGTATGGTTTAAATATTTCAGTTCTAGAACTAAATTCAAATGAATGGATAGAATCAGAATAACCTTTTAACAACAACAACAACAACAACAAAAGCTTTCAACAAGAAAGAATGAAGCAGTTAAATAAACAGACACTGTGTCTATAGTATGCAGCAAAATCTAAGGTATGGCTATAAATACATTAAGAAGAGGTAGATTTTATTAAAAAAAAAAAAAAAAAAAAAAAAAAAAAAAAAAAAAAACAAATTTCAGTACATTTTTTATCAATAATAACCATAAAAGAAAGTTCTTCAGTTCACTTCAGAGCAATTGTTATTTTTCAAATATCTTTTCACCTTTTATATGGTAGGCTTTTTCCTTTTAACTTAGCACTGTGGTGAAATCAATACAAATCTTCTCTTAACATATCTGCATGTGACCTGTGTTTGTTTTAAGCTGTATTGTTCATAATGGTGATCGATGGGTAATGCTATTCCTCTTTGTCCACACAAAGAACAAAGCATAAAAAGTGCATATTTTTTATGCCCAAGGTCAGGAGAAAATTAATGGATAAGAGCTAGATAAAATGGAGTTCAAGCTGAATGGGCTGAATGCTCTCTACAGGGTACATTCAAGGCAGGCAGTACAAAGCCCATTATACTCAAACGCTCTTGAAGCATTTCAGAAGTGAAATTGTCTCCACAGGCTAATGCATAAAGGTATGAATCTTTAAATTTTCTGTTTCTTAGATAGCCTAAAGATATTGAGCAATTTGTCCTATTCAGGATTTTATTTAGCATATTCCATTTATCAATCTCAACCTTAAGCTATAAACCTATTTGGTGTTTATGACCAAAGTTGTTCAAGCTACGTTTATTTGTGATCAGTAAACTTTACTTCACAGACCACACTGCTCATTCTTGTAGAAGTTTTCTGTCAAGGTAACATGACAACAGCTGACATTTTAAAGAATCCAAACAACACAACTTCCTTGAGTAATTTGTTGCAGTGTGTCACCACCCTGTGTGAAAAACTTCCTCCTAATATCCAACCTAAACTTTTCCCATCTCAGTTCAAAACCATTCCCCCTTATCCTATCACTATCCACCCTCATAAACAGTCATTCGCTCTCCTGTTTATACTCTCCCTTCAAGAACTGGAAGGCCAAAATGAGGTCTTCCCTGAGCATTCCCTTCTCCAAACTAAACAAGCCAGTTCCCTCGACCATTCTTCACAGGAGAGGTGCTCCAGCTCTCTGATCGTATTAGTGATAATACATTCATGTATCTGTTTTACATAAACTGGTCTTGGAATGAACCTAAGTAATCTGTATTAGTGAATATTAAATATTTCCAGAAGGTATCTAAATAATGTAAACTAATGGGATTGGAATTTGCTTCTGGACTATAATCAGGTGTTATTTCTTTACGTGAAAAGGCTGTTATTTTACTACGTGTTACTTATGCCAACCACATAACGGTAATTTTTTTAATCTGTATAATTCTCTACTTTTTTTTTTTTTTTTTTTTTTTTTTTCCCTAATAAATGCTGAGCAACCATGACAAGACATTTTTCCAGTCTTGGAAATATCAGACAGTGCATAAGAAGAAAGTTAACTTTCCCAGAACAGGGAGTTCTTACTGAAAATTGTAATTTTAATAGTAAATGAAGTAAAACAAGAACTATGTAATTCTTTTAGCATTTTTCTTAAATAATCAGCATGTAAGATATTGTTTTCAGTAAAATCTCTTGTTAAAATTTCTGATCTTTTTACAGTTACATTATTGTAGTAACAGCTCATGCCAAGGTTTTCACTAGGTTCTTTGTCTTTTGCCTTTTCCTCGTTCACTAAAATAATATATTTTCCACTTCAAGCTTTGATTCCCCCCTACTTCTTCCTGTAAGTCAGCAATTGAAGCAAATCAGTTCTTCCTACATCAAATCAACATTAACATAGCAGACATAAATGAGAGAGGCAAGCTGAAAGTGGAAATATTACATGTATAATGTTTCAGATTCAAAGTATTCAAATGAATCTGTACACATTTTAACCACATGTCCAGTTCTGACTTAAATATCCTGCCTGAAAGGACCAATCATGGTTACAGTCACAGTAAGAGATCAAACAAGATCACAGTATTTCTAAGTTGTTTTAAATTATTCATGAACAACTTAAGTACTTTTGCTTCAAGTGGCAAGCATCATGGAAACACCTCTGACCTTGACTCAAGCTAGATGACATCCCAATAGTGTAAATTTGTGTTATGAACATGTCACATACACTGCACGAAAGATGTTTTCCCTGGAGGTACAGTACACAGATAACCTATGGTTTGTTCATCAAAAGGTTATAATAATTGACTCTTAATGTATCAAATTCTTTCATGTGGGCAGATCCGCTTCTACAAAGAGTGGCGTTGACTTTCAAAACCCATGCTCTGTCTTTTAAATACCTGAGACCGTACTCTTCCTACGTAGACAAGACAGAACAATAGAAAAATAGCAGTACAAAAGCTGAAACATTCTGGCTTACCATCAATTTGACAGAATTTCTTACGAAGATGTCAGAGGAGCTCTCCATAGTGGGTACGTAGCAAATTGAAGGAAATAACTAAGTATCAGTATGGCTAACACCAGCTGCACAGTTATTGAAGACTTTTCTGTATCAGCCACCCAGCTAGAGGTCAATTACTCATAATAAACAACCGGGATAATAAACATTATCAAGCCTTTCACAAACACCTTTCTTCTCTTCACTGTGATGTCAGAATAAGGAGAATCTACTGGTAGCTGGTCACCTCTTGCCCCTTCCGTTGTGGTTTTATTTCTGTATATTTGTTCCTACTCTTGTATCTGAACTCAGCTATTGAATTCCAGAGTCTCCAGGGAGAGGTGCTATAAATGAATGACATTTAATCCTAAAACTGATGTGCTTCAATAGGTGGGAACTGGTACCATAGAAAACAGGGCCTTCAGCTTTAAAGAAAAATGAAATAAATGCAATCATACGTATTCTATCAATAAAAAAGCCAATTCAAGAAAGAAAGAAAAAATGAAATAAAGAAAGGTAGGATGAAAGTTACTTCTGAAGTGGACACAAAGTTGCATTTAGTGCTAAGCTCTAAAGTAGCAGACGAATTTCTTTTAAGTGTCTACTGCTGAGTATCAACTGCTACTGAAGTGGCATCTTGCAGTATTCAGTTACGGGTAACTGATTCCAGGAAAAGCAAAAGAAAATATTGAGAAAATACCTTCAAGTAAGTTCTACTTTATCTGTATTTTAAAATATTTGTTATAGAGATATCTGATGAAAATTTCATTGAAATCTTAAATATCAGCTTTGGAAAAAGACGCCAAGAAGACACGTCCAAGATAGATGTCATAATAAAGGAAGTCGTAGACAACCTTCGGTTATATGATATAGGAGCTCACTAGTCACCTCAGAGTAAGTTACTCTGAGGATTCTGTAAGTAGCTTTCATATATATTAAAGTAAGATCTCTCTCTCTCTCTCTCTGTATATATATTTATACTAAAGTAAGACACATGTCAAAACCTACTGTAGTTAAAAGTCTATAAAAACTGCACTGTCTATGAAAAGGTTACTCCAAAATTATAACCTGTTCAACAACAATTCTTTCCACATTTAAATTATGACATTTATCTCCGTTTATCTATCATAAAAGTGACCCTACACTTGGAGCAGACTTCTGGCCTCAGTGTTTGTTTCAGCTGGCATACTGTTGTAAACCTTAGGATATTAAAAGCTTACTTCTGCTTTAACATCCAAACTCTGAAACAAATGAGGCTTTTATTATCAAGGGTAATTTATGAGGAACATACTGACTCAGGTAGCTTATTGATCACTGTGATGTGTTTGTTTTGGCAAGCAGCCAGACTCTCATACAGACACTTGCTTTCTCACTTACCATCCTCAACAGGACAGAGGCTGAGAGAGTTGGGTCAAAGTAAAAGCAGGAAAGTTACTTATCAATTACTTTTGCAGGCCAAAAAAGAGGAGGAGAGGAATATTCGGAAATACAATAATGTTATTTTTAACTAATTGAGATAGATCCAAAATCAGAGATTAAAACAATACCTTTCCACCTGTTCACACATATCCCAAAGTCAACTGCACTTTTCACTCCTGATGCTTCTACCCGTTACTTTGCAGTGCAGAGGAGACAGGCATGTGGTCAGTATGCAGCCATTTATCTTTTTCACTCCTTCCCTCTTCCACTTTTCTTCTGTGTCAGTATGGAACCTCCATGTGCCACAGTCCCTCCAGGAAACAGAGTCGACCCGGTGTAGGAGTTCTTGTGTGGATGTCTGCTCAGCCATGGAGTGCCTTCTCCCCTTCTGCCTTCTCTGCTCTTGGGTGTTCCCTCTGCTTTACTTTGTTTTTTGTTCCCCACTCTGCCCTTTCTTTCCTCACAGAGGCACCACCAGCTCCACTGATGGGCTTGGTTGTGTCCTTCAGAGGGTCCAGTGGAGACTGCTGCAGTTGGCAGGAACTGTCTACACTTTCTGGAAGGAGTCATCCCCTGCATTCCCCCTGTTACTAAAACATTGGTACCTACAGCAAGCGCACTTCATTGTTTATTGTAGATTTTAACTTTGTATTTAATGATACTAACCTGAGTAAAGAGATTTAAAAATCAGCAGATGCTGTCACAACTGTGAAAATAGCGAAAAATGCTGGAAATAGATTTTTTATTACCAGCACTTGTGCCACAGGTTGTACCATGGCTTCTGTTCATTGTTAATCAGACAGCTCAGTGTTCAGGCTATCTTTCAGACAAAATGAGTTTAGAGCTCATCTTGCCTGTCATACCCTGATAGTGTAGAATTTCACACAGTTTAAACAAGATCTATAATTAGCACCACTGTAACTATTTGAAATATATACATACTGGTATGTAAGTAACTACATCTATGCATTGTGTCCCAAACTTATTTTTTCACAACGTGCACTGATCGCCAGCCATTAGTGTTTTTCAATGTTGTCCTATTAATAAATAGTATTTTTTTTTAACATCTTACACATGTTTATAATGAATACACATTAAATTTAAGATTCTTTTCAAGTTAGTCTAAGGTCTGCATGTAATGGGAAATTAAAAGAAAAATAGAAAAATGAAAAACAAATGTTGCAAGTATATGATGGTTTTTGTTTTTATTAATGTAAATTAGAAAAAGGGGGAAAAAAAGCCAAAGTAAAAACAAATATAGTAAAAACATGTTGCCAAACAACAACAACAGCAGCAACAACAAACAATCTCCAAAATTATATGGTGCATTTAAAATGATTTATAAGGGCAGTAATATTTTTAATGAAAAGCCCTGCCTGGATTAACACCATTTAAAAAATAAGCAAGTAAGCTAGTAGTGTAGAATGTAACGTTCAGCTATACCTCATCAATCTGATTAAAAGCAGTGTTAAAATGAAAACCATGAAATCTCAAGGCAAGTATAAAGCTTATCTTTATGAATTTTCTGGGAATGAAGCATACATCAAAGGTGTTCCCTTGAAACCCATAAAGAAAGAGATACAATAATAAGAATTTTTTTTTTTTTTTTTTTTTTGCTTGATGCCTGAATCTACAAAATACATATATGTGCTTTTTCCTTGAAAAATAAAAGAAATCCATTCCCTGTTTAGCCCAGATGCCTCTGTGCTCAATCAAACGGGCACATGTTTAACAACGTGAGGTGTTTTTTTGGAAAAATATTTTACTTGGAAACATCATGATATCAAGCGTGTTGAGAAAAAGGTGAGCTAAGAAAACATATATACTGTCAGAAATGAGTTTGTAGAAAAAATGCTCAAAGAGAAGCAGATAACTGTCACAAGCACATGCAGCTCCTAACAAGCTTGCTCTGCCTAGGCATGGGCAAACTCATCATCTCGCTGATATCCACTGCTAATGAAGCAATCTTGAGGACGTTGCCCTGTGATGGCAGAATGGCCGCTATGCTACACTGCCCTATCTGAGACTGGGATTGAGAAGTGCTCACAGAATTATCTGCACCTCCTGTAAAACATTTGGTTTCCATTTCTGAGATGATGAAAGACCACTATCATATTACTTTTCTCAAGAATATGTTTAGTGCATACAGAAAAGATTGCCGATCGGTCTATAGCATCCATACCTTTTTGTAGCATGCTGTTCTCTTTATTTAGTTTGCCCCGAGAGAGCACAGATCTGATAAAGAGGTTTTTTCTTCCTAGTTGTCTCTGTCCATCATATAAAACATTGACTCTTCTATGTAGAAAATAATCAGTAATATCGAATATGGTTTTGTGTAAGTAGATCCTAGCTGTACATAATTAATAAAAGTGACACCAAACAGTACAGGAAATTTCAGTAGTCCTGATGCTGAAAACCATGCAATGCGTGTAAAATAGATTAATATAGAGACAGAACAAAATGGAAATTAGTGCAATACAGTAGCCCAGTAATGTTGGCACTGTACTGCTAGTAACAAGTTTTAAATTTTGTTTGCATAGTCTCAGCACTGAGATTTGTGACTCTTGCACTGTCTGAACCCGTATTTTAACATGCCTGCAGCTTTTTTTTTCTTTGCTTGGTTTAGCTTTGACAGAAATTTTATTCTAACAGATGGTTATCAATAATTTGGCTTACCTTTGCTTACTTTTCTACGTTACAGCCACAGCTCTTATACAGTTGTAATAAGAGGTTACTTTATTCAGAGTGAGCTATTAAATACTCAGTGCTATGGCATATGTACTGAAATGCAATTCCAGTGCAACGGCACAAACCATGAGAAGTAGAGATGTAGGTGAAGAGGATCCCTCATGGGGCTGTCAGAAAAGAGGCAAGCCTGAGATGAGAGACCCCTCAGCTATACAAAGCACTATGATACTCAATTAAAAATCTTCAGACAAAATTGATTTTACAGGTAGCAATAGCATCTTGCTAAGTAAAATCACAGAATGGATCCTCTGGAACTTATGCCTTAGAATAGCTAAGGTTCATGGAAGAGAGGAGGGTGATACAAGGCAATCAGCATTGCTTCTCTAATGGAAAGTCCTGCTTGACGATTTAGTGGCCTTCTACAATGA
Source organism: Centrocercus urophasianus (assembly GCF_019232065.1). Taxonomy (NCBI): domain Eukaryota; kingdom Metazoa; phylum Chordata; class Aves; order Galliformes; family Phasianidae; genus Centrocercus; species Centrocercus urophasianus. Next base: position 1,554,838 of record NW_024884833.1, read on the forward strand.
ACTAACTGCATCAGTAGACAAGGAAAGAGCAACTGATGTCATCTATCTGGGCTTTGACATGTTCCCTTTTGACATCCTTCTCCCTAAATTGGAAGTATACAGACTTAAAGGGTAGACTATTATTTGGGTGTGGGACTGGTTACAATGTCATACCCAGAGAGTATCGGTCAATGGTTCAATGTCCAAATGACATCAGTGATGAGTGGTGTCCATTGCGTGCGTATTGGGACTGACGTCCTTTAGTATCTTCACCAATGACATGAACAGTGGGATCAGGTGCACTCTCAGCACATTTTCAGATGAAACTAAACTGTGCAGTGCAGCCAACATGCTATGCTATCCACAGATACCTAAACAGGTTCGAGAGGTGGGTCCAGGAGAACCTTGTGAGGTTCAATAAATCCAAGTGCAAGGTCTTGCACCTGGGTCATGGCAACCCTCACTATCAGTACAAATCTGGGGGATGTAAGGACAGAGTGCAGCCACAGAGCCCTGCAAAAAGGACTTGGGAGTACTGGTTGATGACAAGCTGGACATGAGACAGCAATGCACTCTTGCAGCTCAGAAAGCCAACCATATCCCTGATTGCATCAAAATAAGTGTGTCCAGCAGGTTGAGGGAGGTGATCCTGCCCCACTACTCTGTGCTGGTAAGACCAAGACCTCAAGCTGGAGTTGTATGCCCAGATATGGAGTACTTAGTACAGGATAAAATAAGACCAGTGGAGCACATACTGAACAGGGCCAGAAAAATGATCTGAAGGATGAATACTCCTCTTATGGACAGACTGAGAGAGCTGGGGCTGTTCAGCCTAGAGAATAGAAGGCTCCCCAGAGAGCAGATAGTGGCCTTTCAGTATCTAAAGGAAGGCTGGAAAGAAAGAAGTGAACAGACTCTTCAGCAGAATCTGTTGTGATGTGACAAGTGAATATGGTTTTAAACTAAAGGAGGGGAGATTCAGATTGGATGTAGTGGAAAAGTTTTTAATGATAAGAGTGAAGAAGCACTGAAACAGGTTGCTCAGAATTGTGGTGAATACCTCATCCCTGAAGATATTCAAGGTCAGGCTTGACGGGGCTTTGAGATGCTGCATCTAGCTGTAATTTACTCGTTTATTGCAGGGGATTAGGACTAAATTATCTTTATTATCTAAATCATCCCTTCCAGCTCAAACAGTGATTCTATGCTGTGATTCCATGACTCAATGATCTGACATACTCTATAAAATCATATATAATGTGAACTTGCAGACTGGTGAAGAATGAGAAAAGTATAAATGTATGTTAATGAAAAATGACCACAAGTGCACCATAAAGAGAGAGGAGAAAAGATTAGCATTAATGTTGCATTCCTTAATCTTAGGATAAAGACAGCTTGATATTTTACTAGACTGAAGACAACAGGAAGAGCACTGGACTTACCAAGCACCATGAACAAATTAACAAATTAAACTGCATGATCATTAATGAAACTTTCTCTGTACTTTAGTATTCCTTCCTCCCTTTCTTCCTCCCTTCCTTCCTTTCTTTCTTCTTTCCTTCTGAGCAAACAAAGCCATCATTTCTAAATACATAGTATATTTATATGAAAGCTGATCTGAAAGAGATACATCATATTTTATTGTGTTGGCTAACAATATCAGAGACAGATGTTGGAAGTATGAAGTAGAGATTGAATATTCCCACCAATATTCCATTCCATTTTGTTGCTATGTGACAGATGGCAGCAGAGGGGTAATCTGACAGAATAGTTTCTGACATGGAAATGTGCATGAAGTAAAGGTGTGTAACTGAAGTCCTTCATGCAGAAAAAATGGCACCACTGACTTTTATTGATGCTTGCTGAACATTATGAAGACTGAACAGTGGATGTCAATACAGTGAGGTGGTGGCTGGTGCATTTCAGTAGTGGTGACATCACTGTGAAATACAGATCACATTCTGATAAGTCATGCACTGCTGTGATATCATGAAATAAAGATCATCTCAATAAACTCATCTGAGTAAATCAGTTAATGATGGTGACTAAACTGAAAAACTTTTTTGTAGCTGAGAATTTGCTCTATCAAATAGTTTTATTGTGCTACATGCAGCTTTTGTAATTTCCATCAAAATAGGTAGGAGGCATTACTTTTGGAGCAACGTACTACTATACTATATCCAGATATAACTTCACATCTGTGAGCTAACTGGTGTACACTAGAGAATATCAGAGAAGACTGACTACTGAAACTAGTCTTCATCTCACAGCCTGCAATTTACTATTATAATCATATAACTTTTCTTAAAGAACAAGATTTCATTTTGAAATAATAATAATAATAATAACAACAACAATAATAATAATAATAATGGAAGTATATCAAATAACCACCTCACTTGTTAGAAGCAATGCTGCTCCCAGGATACAATATATGATAGAGAAAACAAGAAAGTAGAATGGTGACAGCAGGAAATTATTTTTATATGCTTACAGTAAGCAATTCCTTAACAAAAACCTTTTTATTATTATTATTATTAATGTTATCTGCATGAAAATGCAGGCAGACAAGAGGTGACTATCCAGCATACAGCTTGCTAGTTGAAAAAGTTCTCAGGAGGCTTCTAATTTTAGAGTTTATTCCATTCCCATACTGTGACCTGTATGGCCATATATATCTAAGCAATATATATTTTTGACACTTAAAACTCTTGTCTGTGCAACTCCACCCTTCCTTCTCTCCAGGTTTACAAACTATTTGAGTATGCTCATCCTTTCGCACACGTAAGTCATTCTGTACAAATGTCTTCTCATCTCCCCTCTTCCTCCTGCAAAAATAAAGGTGGTTTTTTTTTTCTTCAAAATTTCTAGATATAATTTCCATGTGACCTTTAACATTCTTTATGATATTCTTTTAAAAAAATAAATACAAGAAGTCAAACTTACAAGTAGTACTCAGAATAATGCATGTGAATTTGAATAGCTAATTATGGAAACGAGGTATATGAGAAACAAGAAGCAAAAATCATCAGATGCGGTCAGCATGCATTCACCAAGAAGAAATTATGCCTGACTTATCTGATAAGCTTCTATCATAAAATGACCAGCCCAAGAGACAAGGAGGGAGTAGTGGTTATTGCCTTCCAGGACTTTAGTAAGGACTTTGACAGTGTTCCCCTTCAGATATTCACAGATAAGCTGTTGAAAAATGGCCTCAATGGGCAAGCAGTGAAGTGAACAAAAACTTGCTAAATGTCCAGACACAGAGAGCAGTGATTAGTGGTACAAAGTCTAGCTGGAAGCTAGGCAGTAGTAGTGTACCTCAGGGGTTTATTCTCGGTCCATTCCTGTTTAACAACTTCATTAGTGATCTGGATGATGGAACCAGAATGTACCCTCAGCAAGTTCACAGATGACATGAAACTACAGCGAATAGCTGATCCACCCTCAAGAGGGTCATGCTGCCATCCAGAAAGTCCTCAACAGGCTAGAGAAATAAGCTGACAAGAGTCTCATGAAGTTCAAGTGGAAAATCCTGCACCTATAAAGGAACAAGTCTGCGTACCAATCCCTGTTTAGAGTCAGGCAGCTGGAAAGCAGCTTTGTATAAAAGAATCTGGGGGCCCTGTTTATTGCTAACTTGACCATGAGACAGAAGTGTGTCCCTGCATAATGCACTGTGCATTAGGCAAAGCTCTGGCAGCAGATCCAGGGAGGTGACCCTTTCACTCTTTATTGAGCAGCAGTGAGGTCACACCCAGAGAGCTGTGTCTAGTTCTGGGCTCCTCAGTACAGGAGAGACATGAAAATACTGAAACAGTTCAAAAAAAAGACCACCAGGATGATTAAAGGGAGCAAAGGCTGAGAGAACCGGGATTATTCAGCCTGGAGAAGAAGAGTTTCAGGAAGATAGTACCAGTGTCTACAAATACCTGAAAGGAAGATGCAAATACGACTAAGCAGTGCTCTTTTCAATTGCCACTGACAGGACAAGAAGAAACAAGCACAAACTGAAACACAGGATGTTATTTTTGAACATAAGGAAACACTTTCCCATGAGGGTGACTATGCACTGGAACAGTTGCAGAACCTTCCTTCTTGGAGATCTCCAAAAGCCATGTGCACATAATCTAAGGTAAGTGGCTCTAGATATCCCATCTTGAGCAGATGGCATGTAAGATGATCTCCAGAGGTCATCTCCAACCTAAACTATTCTGTGATTCTGTGAATCTGCTATTCTGTGAATACAAGACTTCAGCTACAGAGTTATACATACCACCAAAACTCACCAACCCTCTGCTTGTGAACTAATGCAAGAAATTAAAGGATTAATTGGTATCAGTACAAATTCTAATCCTCTGTGCTATGTGGTAGTGATAAAAATTTTTAACTATCCCAAATTTTTGCAGTGTCAAGACAGTTGTCAATAATAACATGTATAATATTTTTATTTTTAATACCTAACTTTTTTTTTTTTTCCAACTTTCTCATACATTTTAGAATAACAATGTAAAGTTTAGCTGTAAAATACAAACATGCTCAATAATGTTTTAATTTCTCTTTATGATTATAAACAGAGGATTACATTCTTTCCAGCACTTCTACAAGATGTTTTCCCTAAGTCTATTAACACACTGGACGTAGGCTTCCAGAAATGCTCAACATTTCTTTTCCAAATGTATTAAATAGCACACTTTAAAATACAAAACTCACCTTTTTTTTTTTTTTTTTTTTTAATCTTTGCTACTAAACCTGCGTAACAACATCATACAAGCCTAGGAAACTGTCATCTTACTAGATTGTTTGTTGACCAAAACATCACTGATTCAGTGTTTGCTGGTGCACGTTTTCCAGTTTGGTACAGTAAGGCTGAAAAAAATACCTACAAGATGGCAGTAATCAACACTACTAATGATTATCTCTCATGCCTCTCTTATAATCGCATTCACAAATCTGCAAAAACTCCTTAATTGCTTATACGTGCATAATTTTAATAAAATGGAACATAAAGTAAAGCTGTGATGTATATGTTATGCATAAGACTGGCTTAGATTGTATAGAAGACGAAACACTGATTTTCCCGGAATGTAGCAACTAGAGATTTTCTAAATTAGAGCTAATAGAAAAATTGTTAACCTAACTTAGAAAATGAAATAAATTGTTTTAACATTTTAATACTCAAACATGTTTTCAGTATTTCCCCTGAAACTGACATTATTTTAATATTTGTTACATTCTTACCAGCATAAATTAATTTCATGGGCATTTTATAATGCATACAGCTTTATTGAAGCTTTCACAGAATCACAGAATTGTAGGGGTTGGAAGGGACCTCTAGAGATCATCAAGATCAACCCCCCTGCCAAAGCAGGTTCCCTACACCAGGCCGCACAGGTCGGCATCCAGGCAGGTCTTGAACATCTTCAGAGAAGGAGACTCCACAACCTCCCTGGGCAGCCTGTTCCAGTGCTCCGTCACCCTCACTGTAAAGAAGTTCTTGCGCACATTTGTGTGCAACTTTCTATGCTGCAGCTTATGTCCGTTTCCCCTTGTCCTGTCTCCACGAAAAGAGACTGGCCTCACCACTATGGCCCCCACACCTCAGATATTTATAAACCTGGATTAGATCCCCTCTCAGTCTTCTTTTCTCAAGGCTAAGTAGACCCAGTTCACTCAGCCTTTCCTCATAGGAGAGATGCTCCAGGCCCTTCACCATTTTTGTGGCCCTCCGCTGGACTCTTTCCAAGAGATCCCTGTCTTTTTTGTACTGGGGAGCCCAGAACTGGACACAGTACTCCAGATGAGGCCTGACTTGACCAGTGCAGAGTAGAGGGGGAGGATCACCTCCCTCGACCTGCTGGCCACGCTCTTTTTTTATGCACCCCAGAATGCCATCGGCCTTTTTGGCCACGAGGGCACACTGCTGGCTCATGGCCAACCTGTTGTCCACCAGGACGCCCAGGTCCCTCTCTGCAGAGCTCATCTCCAGCAACTCATCCCCCAGGCTGTACTGGTGCATGCAATTATTCCTCCCTAGGTGTAACACTCTATATTTGCTTTTGTTGAACCTCATCCAGTTTCTTACTGCCCAGCTCTCCACCCTGTCCTGGTCTCACTGAATGACAGCACAGCCTTCAGGCATGTCAGCCAATCCTCCCAACTTCATATCATCAGCAAACTTGCTGAGGGTGGCCACCATCCCCTCATCAAGGTCATTGATGAAGATGTTGAACAAGACTGGACCCAGCACCAACCCCTGAGGAACACCGCCAGTTACAGGCCTCCAACCAGACTCTGCACCACCAACAACGACCCTTTGCACTCTGCCAGTCAGCCAGTTCTCAACCCACCTCACTGTCCACTTGTGTATCCTACACTTCCTCAGCTTTGTTATAAGGATGTCATGGGAGACAGTATCAAATGCCTTTCTAGAACCAAGGTAGATTACATCTACCACTCTCCCCCTATCCACCCAGCATGTGACAACATCACAGAAGGCTACCAAGTTGGCTGAACACGACCTCCCCTTGGTGAACCCATGCTGACTACTGCTGATAACCTCCTTTTCTCCCAGTTGTCTGGAGATGGCATCCAGCACAAGCTGTTCCATCACCTTTCCAGGGACAGAGGTGAGTCTTCCTTCTTGCCCTTTTTGAAGACCAGAGTGACATTGGCTATCCTCCAGTCTTCGGGGACCTCCCCCATTATCCAAGACCTCTCAGAGATGATGGAGAGAGGTTCGGCAATGACCTCTGCCAGCTCCATCAGCACAAGTGGATGCACCCCAACAAGTCCCATGGACTTGTGGGCCTTAGTACTGCCTAGGGACTCACGCACCACCTCTTTCCTGACGAAAGGGAAGTCTCCCATTCCCCAGACCCTCTCAATAACCTCCAGGGTATGGGAAGCCCGAGGGAGAGCCTTTTCACTGAAGACAGAAGAAGGCATTCAGTATCTCTGCCTTCTCAGTATCCCGTTACCATAACACCCCCCTCTCTTAGTAGGGGGCCCACATTCTCTCTAGCTTTCCTTTTGCTGTTAACATACTTTAAAAAGCCTTTTTTATTATCCTTTATCACTTTAGCCAGACTCAATTCCAGGCGGGCTTTAGCCTTCCTCGTTGCATCCCTGCAGGCCCTGATTACATTCCTATAATCTTCCCAAGTGGTCAGACCCTTTTTCCACACTTCATGGACCTTCTTCTTTCCTTCGAGCTTCCACACGAGCTCCTTGCTCATCCACACAGGTCTCCTGCCACCTTTTTCCCAATTTCTTGCTCACAGGGATGCACCGATCCTGAGCTTGGAAGAAGAGCTGTTTAAATGCTGACCAGCTCTCAGAGGCCCCCTTACCTTCTAACACCCAAGCCCATGGATAGCTCCAAGTAGGTCCCGGAAGAGATCAAAGTTGGCTCTCCTAAAGTCCAGGGCAGCAATCCTACTTTTTGCTTTGCTTCTTCCACTCAGGATCTTGAACTCCACCATCTCATGATCACTACAACCCAAACTTCCCCCAACCTTTACCTCCTTAACAAGTCCTTCCTTGTTGGTGAGAATAAGGTCCAGTAACACCCCTCCCTGCATCGGTTCCTCCACCACCTGCATCAGAAAGCTGTCTTCAATGCACTGCAAGAATCGTCTGGACCATGCATGCCTGGCCATGTTGGTCGTTCAGCAAATGTCTGGATAACTGAAGTGTCCCATAAGCACCAGAGCCTGGGAACGTGATGCTGCATACAGTTGCTTATGGAAGGCCTCATCAAACTCCTCCTCCTGATAAGGGGGCCTGTAGTACACACCCACAACAGTGTCACCCTTACCAGCCTGCCCCTTGATTCTCACCCACAAGCTCTCCACTGCTACACTGCTCTCCCCCAGGTGGAGTTCAATACATTCTAGCTGCTCTCTCACATAAAGAGCAACTCCACCACGCTGCCTAGCTAGCCGATCTTTCCTAAAAAGCACATAGCCCTCCATGACAACATTCCAGTCATGCGAGCTGTCCCACCATGTTGCACCACGTTTTCTTCTCTACTAGCTACAAATAGTTATTCACAATAGAAAATAATAATAATAATAATAATAATAAATCAATATATTACATATTTGGACTGCTATCTTTAAAAGAACAAAAATAAGCATGTGGATGTTAGAAACAATGTCATCTAACAATTACAGTGTTCTTACAGATCTATTTTTTGTTAATTTTTTTTCTTTAATCAAAAGAACTCTGATGAATCTAAACATGAATTTGCATTACATGGCATTTATGTTTTAAGCTTTATTAAGTAAATTAAATTTAAAAAGTCAACAGTGATACTATGCAATTTATGATCTCATCCCTCTTATGCATCAAGCTATGAAAAATTTAGAAAATTTCTCTGACAGGAAAAAATAAACAGAATACATGTGCAGCTACTGTTCTTATGTGTATTTTCATACCCAGGACAGGTTTCTCTGATCTAGAAATAGAGTTCTATGATTCATAAGACAATGTAGAAATGATTTAACTATTTCTCTTTTCATAAAGACTGAGGCTTTTTTTATATGTTTGTTTTGTCTGAACAAGAATGATAAAATAATTGTACATTTAGGAAAAAGAACAGAACATCACAAATTCACTTGATACCAGAAGCATCTGAAGGCTAAAAGTCTGACAACTGGTGAAATTTTCTGCTTCAGCAATACTCCTTGAATGATTTCTAGTAATATTCCACATCATTACATTTGTGTAAAATAAATATTTTAAATCAAACATTTAATACATATATTTATTAGATATGTATGTGTATTCACATTACATAAAAATCATATTACTCATCAGTTAGATCAGTTACATACTCTTTGTAAAATTTTACTAGCTCTAATGTTGAACTGAGTCTCATCGGCTTCTGTGTTTTCCTCAGTTGTCACTTATTTATGATACTGTATTAATTTTCACAGACTTTGTATTCCATTCTTATGTGATTCTTATATTGCCTCTTTCTTCACTTTCACTGAGCTTAGTTCAAGTCATTCCTTCTCTTAGAATTGTCACAGTCTCTTTGAGACAGCCTTGATGATTTTGCCTAAGCACTGTTAATGAAAAGGTTAACTACTCTCAGCACTGATTCAAAGAACATAGAACAGCCTGGGTTGAAAAGGACCACAGTGATCATCTAGTTTCAAATCCCTGCTCTGTGCAGGGTCACCAACCACCAGACCAGGCTGCCCAGAGCCACATCTAGCCTGTCCCTAAATTCCTCCAGGGATGGGGGCATCCACAACCTGCTTGGGCAACCTGCTCCATTGTGACACCACCCTCTGTGTGAAAAACTTCCTCCTAATATCTAACCTAAACCTCCCCTGTCTCCGTTTAAAACCATTCCCCCTTGTCCTATCACTATACTCATAAACAGCTGTTCCTCCTCTCGTTTCTAAGCTCCCTTCAAGCACTGGCAGGCCTCAATGACGTCTCCCCTGAGCCTGCTCTACTTCAAGCTAGTTCCCTTAACCTTTCCTCACAGGAGGGGTGCTCCAGCCCTCTGATCATCGTAATGGCCCTCCTCTGCACTCGTTCTAAGAGCTCTGCATCTGTCTTGTGCTGGGTGTCCCAGGCCTAGACGCAGTCCTCCAGATGGAACCTCACAAGGGTTGAGTAGAGGGGGACAATCACCTTCCCCTCCCTGCTGGCCACCCCCTTTTTAATGCTGCCCAGAACACTGCTGAACAAACTGAGATACAAATCGACAGATTTGTAACCCCTTCCACTTAAATAAATCAGAATATCAGACAATGTATCAAGGAATGGATCTAATGTCACATAAGGGTTTGAAAAAAAAACCAAAAACAAAAAGACCAAACCTTTATGTAAATAATGCCTTTTTTTTTTTTTTTTTTTCCCTTGTATTATTAAATATAGTTGGTGTAGTTGACAAATGAAAGCACATAAACCCTACATTTTCCTGCACAGAAATTTAGTTTATTAGAGGATGCTACGTGTATCAGTACCTTATAGGTAACTATTAACTACTCTTAGAGATTCTGTATTTCTTTTATTTATAATGCAATCTTCAATAACTACCATATTTTCCTGCTGTCTGTATGTTCGCTTAGATTTATCATCAAAAGAAAAGCAAACAAATAAACAAACAAACCCCAAATACATAGCTTCTAACAAGAAATGCATAAGATTGTGTTTAGTTCACTGATGGCTCTCTTGGGTATACTTCAGTCTCATAATTATCCCTACATCTTTTAATCATATTCCATCATTTCCATACATAGCTACTTTTCTTTTACTTTCTTTATTCATACGCTACAAAGAAAGCTATTTAACCTGAGTAAGAAACAACAATAAATTATTACAGAAATCTCTATATATTCAAGCTGCATTTCATGACTTCACATAATGTTCAAACATTTCAAAATAATTCGAGTAAACTGATATATTGAAACATACAAAGAAGTGAATAAAATCGTTTTTGCCATTGACAGCTTCATTTAAATGTTCACTTAATAAGAAAAAAATATAAATGGTGGTGAATATGTACCAGAATATTAGTTCATTAGAACTCAAAAGGCAAATAAATTAATTTAGAGTGTTTCACTGAGCCACACTGAGCAAGTGCCTGAAATTGTTTCAGAACAAGGAAGATATTAAACATAATTTAAAGATCAGCATCACTGAAACCAGTATGGTTATATATGAAGCCTTGCTAGACTTGCTTTTATCCTATATTTTGTTAACTAGTAGGGTACAATATAACTTAATTTTTGATTGTCAGTTATCATTTTAACTATAATTCTAGTGGCTGTTTTTTTTTTTTTTTCTTTTGTTCATTTTTTTTTCTTTTTTTTTTTTTCTTTCCTCTTTCCCCTCAGTTTCAATCAATACAGAAGTTCAGTGTAACCGCAATAAATAGAAAGACATGCCCTAGGTCATCCAAATCAGGTTGATATCTCTGCTTTTGAATGTCACAAAATTATGTTTTCTTTCCCTAGCATTTCTAATTACATTTGCCTTAGATCACTGAAAAGGAAATCTCTCAGAATGTAGAGTTAGAAACTCTATGAAAAAATAATTCAAATTATTCTAAGAACAGCTAACTTTTTCCCACACAGACCTGAGCAAATAAATGAAGTGATGGGCAAATAATCAAACAGGAAAAATACACATCTCCCTCCTTTGTATTTAACTAAAATACCTGAAATCAAATCAGACAGCTAGCACAAGTGAAATGGGACAAAATGAAGTGGGCAGGCAAGGATCTACTCATTGCTAGAAAACACAAGGCTAATACGATTTGTTGTTCATTTCATGTGACAGCAGTAATTTTGTAAGAAAAGATAGGGAACTGGAGGAAAAAAGACAAAAAGCCAGCAAAATAAAATTTTGCTAACACTCTGTGATGATCACATGCAGTCTTAGGAAAGGGGAATTCAGTGTCAAAACAATAAGATGGTCATCACAACAGAACAGAACAGAACAGAAACCAATACACCAGAACAAATAGTTATTCTCTAGAAAATTCAGCTTTGATCACTTCCAGGACCCTGGAAGACCTTGATACCCAAAACCATGGCTTCTCAGGCCTCAGAACTGGTTAGTCAGCTTGTCCAGTTATGGCACACTGCCATTTCCAGTTATTGGACAAGATGAAAAATTTTGATTTTGTGAGAAAACCAAGATCAGAAAATTGACTTAGGTGGGAATAATTCTGTTTGGACTGATGGATACTATTCCAAAGGCTTGCTTAGTTTGAGAATATTTATACAGTGTACTGGTATAGTAATAAGAAACAAAACCAAGAGTGTGTTTTTTAAAATGATAGTAAAATCTGAATTGGACAGACAGAATGAAGTCAAAGCTGGCAGAAATCTGGGCATATTTCTTTACAGCTATTTTAAATGAGAATATTGAGAACACATACTAAGAATAGACTGGGCAAGGACACAAAGAAAGAGATGAAGATTGGCAGAGGCTCAGAGTAATACTAATAAATAATAAATGCATGCTGCTCTTCACAGAATGTAATCTTTATTAATAAATCAAAAGACAAGCTGGTCCAAAGGATTTTTGGGTGCCCACCATTGTTTTATCTAAGCACTATATCCATCATTTTTATTCCAGCTGAAGTACATGTTGAATTCTTGGAATCAATGCATTGTAATTTTGTTTTGAAGGAAAATGTAGATTTTGAGTGCTGTATGCAGTGTTCAATGACATTCCATTCCTTTCACTTACCAGTCTAAAATACAACATGATCAGTCATTCTCAAACTGAAGGTAGATATACATATATCATGTAGTTCTTTTTTTTTATTTTTCTGTTTTAAATAGAACTGGAATGAGAACATAGTTCTGCTCTGGGGAGCAGCACAAAAGCCAGTTCTGCTGAAATCTATGGATTTAGCTTCTGCAAATGTTTACTGCTTACATCATTCATCATGGAAGAATATTAAGGTAATCAGGTTGATGGAGCATGCTTCATAATTACCCAGTCTTCACAGTAACCTGAATATATGTACATACAGGTATATATACGCAGAAATATGTATATAGAATTTATCTTCTGTGTAGCTGTCTACAAAGCATATTGGCTTTTTCTTATGCTCCAAATTTCTAAAAATATGTAAATGTTTATCACAAACTAAAGGAAAATTGAATGTAGGAAAGCCAAAAATCTAGGCAGAAATTATGATCAGCAGAGTTTAAGACAGGAAAAAACAAAACAAAACAAAACAAAACAACAACAAAAAAATATTCTTCTTTAAAAAAAAATAATAATAATAATCAGTACAGGAATAAATGGGTTCATAGTAACCTGTCAAACTAGTGTTCAGGATACTGGTAGATGAAAAGACATGAGCTGGTAGTGTATGTTTGCAGATCAGAAAACCAACTATACCCTTGATTGCATAGAAAATAAATGTTGTCAGCATGGTGAGGGAGATGATTGTTCCCTTATATTCTGCTCTTATTAAACTCTATTTAGAGTACTGCATTCAGCTTTGGGGATCTCAGCACTGACTTAAGACTGAATGGATCAAAGAAGATCCACAGTAATGAATAAAGGGCTGAAGCATCTGAAGACAGGCTGAGAAAGGCGGAGTTGTTTAGCCAAGAGTAAAGAGAGATCTTACTGAAGATTTTCAATAAAAGGGGGGCCTGTAAGAAAGACAGAAAGACGTGTTTTACAAGGACAGGTAGTGATATGACAAAGCGCAATAGTCTTTAACTAAGAGAGGATAGATTTATATTAGATTAACTATAAGGAAAAAGCCTTTATTTCTGAAGGTTGTGTGGCACTGACATAGGCTGCCCAGAGAGGTTGATGCCCATCCTTGGAGTTATTCAAGGTCTGATTGGATGAAGATTTGGGCAGCCTGATCTAAAGGTACATGTTCTTACCTATCGCAGGAGTGCTGTAACTTGATCTCCAAAAGATTATTCCAACCCAAAATATTGTGTGATTGTGTGAATTTAGAAAATCAAGTTTTTTGTTGCATGACTAGATATAACTGTACTTCTCATCTTTGTCTACTTCTTTCTTGCTTGAAAAACAAAGCTAGAGTTCATCCAATACAATTAAAAAATTTTCCAACAATAAGACATTTTAATGAGCATTTTAAAACACTATTTAATGCTCTAAAACTATGCTGGTATGCTCATTCACTAAATAGTTGAATAATTTTAGAATTTTTTGTGTGAGCACTTACAAATATCAAATTCATCAGAGAAAAGAGAATATGGTGTATATTCTCTTCAATAACTGTAAAGATGATTCTCACTGTGTTTATTTATTACATGGTTGTTAATATGAACCTGTTTTCTATCTTTCATCAAAGAATTGAATAAAGAGAATAATTACAATCATAAATAGTTTAAACAAGTGCAAAGTGTCTAATCTCTGCTCTTGCGTGTGTTTAACACGTTGCAGAAACTCAGGCAGACATATCTTACACAGTGGTTTTGAAAATCCTTACAAAATATACTGATCTTAGAATTACACAAAATACTAAACCACAGTTGACAACATTTTTGTCTTGTTTGGTATGGTTTTATAATGGGCAGTGATAATACTGCTTAAAATTGCTAAAAATGTCTTAAATATTCAAATGTGATGTTGTACTTACTTTCATATGAAACATAGTTTGGAGACTAGGAACACACAGCTTAGAGAACTAAAGTATATAGCAAGGAAGCTATCAAGCTGAAAATGTGTGCATTTCAAAATGGTAATCTCTTCCAGGAGCAACTATTATCATGAGGTCTGTAAAGCACACCTCACATAAAAGGTCTAGTAAACCTAAGCAGTAAGCCCTTGGAAAACATCTTAAGCAGTATTATAATATTTGCGCTGTTCTTTATTTCATTTTAAGATTTGGTACTTAAAAATTGTCTTGAAGCCTCCTTTCATAAAGCAAACGTGATGTATGAGATCTATAAAAATATTAATGCTCTCTCTGACTCTCCTCCTCACTTTTCATTTAATGTACTTTGCTGAGTACACTTGCATCACAATGACTTAAACAGTAATAATAGAAAATGCTACTTCTTTGGAAGACAACAATTAAAGAAATATATGACTATAAATGTAAATCTGCATCCAACGATACTAATACCAGCATTCAGAAACACCATGTATTTGATCTTTACTGAGAGTTTTTTCACTACACAGAAGAAACTGTTGGCATACTCACATCCCTGTAGCTTTCTATTTAAGTCTTTTATTTCTCAGAATAATATGATTTAGTTTAACAAGATGAATGAACAAGAAATGCTTTAATAGGTCTAAATGTCATTTGTTGAAGATCAAACAAAATTTCAGCTGATGCTTCAATGCAGTACATTGAAGATACTGCAGCCAACGAAGGTTTCAGCTAGTGCTGGAGTCATTTACCAAGTACAGAAAAATCGTGTGTTTACATGGATCAGTCTTCTATTTGAATTCTGAAGTCTTGTCAGTACATCAAAATTGGATTTTGGGGAGATTCAACAAGATGCTACGATGAAAGATTTGCTCCAAAATAATACCTCCTATTTTATTGTATTGCCCCATAGAGACATACGTTGGTGATATGGCAAAAGAGGTTGAATCTTCCCACCAATATTTCATTACATATTGTTTCCGTGTAATGGATGGCAGCAGAGGGGCAGTCTGACAGAATGGCATCTGACATGGAAGCATATGAAGCAAAAGTGTGGAAGTGAATTCTTTCATATGGGAAAAAATTACACCATTGATATTTCTTTCTGAACATTTCATGAATGCTCATGGAGACCAAATAGTGGATATGAACACAGTGAGATGGTGGAGGGGTGCATTTCAACAGTGGTGGAAGAAAAACTGAGTCAACTCCAGTGGTGCAGGTTTTTTTATAAATACAGCGCGCAGACACTTGTTCATCACTGGGAAAAATGTATAGCTAATGGTAGATTCTATACTGAAAATCAATGTTTTATAGCTGAGAATTTGCTCTGTCAAAAAGTTATTGTACTCTTTCTTTTTCCATTGAAATAAATAGAAAGAATTATTTTCAGAGCAGGCTAAACAAATAAGGAAAAATTTCTAGAATGTGTTTGTTTGTTTGTTTGTTTGTTTGTTTCTGTTTTTCCTTTTCAATTTTGGTCTTCAGTGGTCTTGTCTGTATTGTATTGTATACAGCATGCTTATGAATTACAATTTGTTTCCCGGCATTCATCAGCACTACAAAATAGGGTTTGAAAAGTAGAAAATGTCAGGATCTACACCACCTATTGGCTTTCCTGAAAGTGATACTTTGTCAATCTGTTAATTAAAATTTTTGCTAATTAAAAAAAAAAAGAAATAGAGTGTACATTTGGTATACCAGCCAGCTTATTTATGACATCTTTGTTAACAGGTAAATGAGAAACATAGTTTATTGCTTGATCATAGCATCTTTATGAAATTTAATATTATTAAAGCAACATTAAATACTATAATAATAGCCATATTATGCACATCATATACTGACAGGAAATCACTGATTGCACTTCATCAAATACACCACAAGCAGAATATATATACATATATATATATATATTATTTTTTTTCCCTTTTCTTTTTTATTGGTAATTGCAGTGATGAAGACCCATAGCTCATAAGATATTCTGAGTTGGAAGAGACTCAAAGGGTAGTCAATTCCAGCTGTTGGCTCTATGCAGGAAAACTCAAAAGTTAAATCCTATGTCTGAGAATATTTTCTAAATGAGTCTTGAACTCCAGCAGGCCCAGTGCCATGACCACTGCCATGGGAAGTCTGTTCCAGTGCCTATTACCCCCTATAGATGAAGAATCTTTTTCTAATACTAAATTTGACCTTTTCCTGAGGGAGCTTCATGTCGCTTCAAAAGGCCCTTAATTGTCATGATTGGGTACAATATTAATAAGTTTTCCTTGTGAGAACTTCAAACCTAGCAGCACATCAAGTTTCTAGAATATGATGAATAAAGTTCTGTCCTCATAAGATGTAACTGCATATCTGTATCAAGATTTTTTGTTAATGGAGGTGAAGCAATGGAAACAAGCTCTGCTGGTAACACTGCATTATGAATATTCTTGAAGAAACATTTCAGCTGTGGACTGTATTTTCCTCCTAAACTACAAAATGATTTCTCCTAGCGGCAGTGCCTGCAGGCTGGGCTGTCAGGGCTTTATCCACGTAGGCTGTGAAAATACTCCAAGCTGGAGACTTGCTCCAATCCACCTGAGCCCTGCCTCCAAAGCCAGGCCATCCTGGTGGTAAAAGGCTTCTCCTCATCTCCAGCGTGGGCCTCGCACGTCTCAGCTAATGCCACTGCTTTTTGCCCTAGTGACATACACCATTTGAAGAGCCCTGCTGTACTCCCCCTGCTCTATTCCCACCTAATGATGCTATACTGCTGCTAGATGTCCCTAAAAGTGCCTCTTCTCCCACTTGAAGTGCTCCTCCTCTGCAGTCTCACCTTACAAGGCAACATTTCCAGCCCCACTGCTACAGTGGAATTATTTCCCTTCTTTTCCTTGTATTTTCATGTACTGGAGCAGACAGGAGTCGGGAGGGTGGAACCAAGCATAATAATCAAATTTGGTCAAAATTATACATAGTAAATAGATGTGGTTTATGAATAACCAAGCATCCCTCCTTTCATGCTGGGTGTGCTCCTGTGCGCAACCTGAGACTCAACTGCTCTTACAGTCATTAAGGAATGTGTCTGTGAGTTAGCTACTAAAGCATTAGCACAAATACCCAGCACCATAAATGTACAACGAATTAATATTTTTGTTTACTCAAGAACACTCTGTTCTAACATAAAATTTACATTTATCAAGTCAGCTGTGACTTTGAGTTCGAAATGCTAAAAACAATTTTACTTAGAAGACGTGTTTTCCTTTGGCAACATATCTGGAAATAATCTGAAAAGTTGTTAAATTCTTCATTTTTCAAGGCAACATTAAAGAAATCTGTTCTGTCAACTACTTCTTCATTAAATCCCTTTATTGGAAATAAGGTGTCTCAACAGATATTTAAACAGTGATAGAGGTACATTAAGTTAGATCAATTAAGCATGTTTAATTATCTGAAAGGATCATATTTATGTAGATCACAAGCACAATAAATAGCTGACTTAAATATTGGTCTTCACTTTTAATGGGAGTCCATTTAGTATTATTGGAGGGGCTTTATTTATTTATTTATTTATTTATTTATTTATATTCATTTTCTTATTTTTATACAGTAAGAGAACAGAAACATCAGACATTTGTTGTTGAAACTAGTTTAAGAAGCAGACTTTTCAGATAGATATGTTAAGAACATAAAATAGTCATTATTTGCAATCGACAGAGAGATTTATTTTGGTATATTTTTTCTGCAAATGACCAGAATCAGATGCAGAAGAAAGACTCTAACAAGTTAAATACATCAAAATCATTTCTCAGTATTGCATCCTACCATTCTGTGATTTACTGCTAACGGATCTTTTCATCTTCTACGTTCTCTGGAAAAATGTACTCTGGTGCTCTTTTTGAATGGAAAGGCAGATCTGTTCCACACTGTCTTCTCTACAAACTGTGTAAATATCCTGCATCGCTAAAAATAGGAGGAAGCTCAGATACTAATGACCTGCAATACACTTTGTAAATGAGATTCAATTAGCCCCCACAGGTGGCTATAGATGACACACATCAGCTCCACCTAATCTTCCTTTTACTAAGTCATTGGAGATATTATAATCCTTAGAAAGAGCTATTTACTGACCCACTTGGTTGAAACTGCTTGCCTTAACAGAAATAAATGTACAGTAAATGAAGATGGTCAGAATTTTTTTAAAAAAAAAAAAAGAAAAAAAAAGGGAAAAAAAAAAAAAAAAAAAGAAGAGAGAGAGAGAGACTGCCAAAATAAGTGGCAATAAAATGAATGAAGAAAGAAATCCTGTGTTTGTGATGCCATTTCCACTGGATGGTTTTCCAGTTCCCATTTTGCTTTACAAATGCATGCTTATATTGCCAAATTTCATGGAAATGAGCAGCACAGTCATTTAGAAGACATAAAATAAACATGCTTTTTATTACAGTGAAATGCAAATATCAAGTCTTAACAAGTAAATCTAGGGTCTGCAATTTTAAAATGGCAATAGCAATAACCTCAGGGTATGCTTTCATTTTGCAGTTGATTTTATGCGAAGCAACTGTTATTTCTGTGCGGTACTTCGATGAGTCAGAGCCGTGCTCTTTCAAGTAAAAACAGTGGAACTCTGGTAGTAACAGTGATGGAAATTCAATAATTATTGGTGAATTCAATCACAGTGTACATTACAGAGCCCATGACAATTCTATTAACCTATATCAAATTTAAATGTTAGGGTTCACATAATTGTTTCTTGGTAAGATAATTCCTAAGCGGGAATATCAGTTAACGTTATGATAAAATTCTTTAACTAGGAAACATCCAAACTCTGGTAAGATTTTTAGCAGTTTGCATTGTAAGACTTTCAACAGACAGATAGAAGGTGTAAATGTACAGCTTGCCTGTCTGTGGCTGTTTTTCCAGGGACACATGAAAACATGGATTTATATTTCAGAAGATAGGAAATTTTACACTATATAACTAGCCTCTATACCAGTTTAAAGCATGTGAAGAATATATATAACCTGAGTTCCTGTCTCTGTAAAATATGTTTCTGTAAATGTGAAATACTTACAGACTTTATTCCTTTGTACAGATTAAGTCCATATAAGAAACAGTTATTTGCACATCTGATTTTGATTTCTAGATGGAATTAAATGGATATAATAACTGAAATTTATTCTGATATAAAGACTGCAGCTGTGTCTTGAAACAGCAATAACAACATAAATACGTTTTCATATATGAATCATTATTGAGAACGATATGCAAACCTGTTTAACATTCTATAGGAAAGGTAAAGTACAGAGCAGATGCTCTGAATTATTACTCCAAGAGAAGCAAAACATTTAAAGCTGCTTAATACTGCAAAAATTAAAAACAAACAAACAAACAAACAAACAAACAAAAAAACCTTCTTCCAATTTCAGTGACCTGGCAGAATTTGAAAAATCATATAATCCGACTGTTTGACTTTAAAAATCCAAGATAAATAATATATTGCTGTTACTTTAGATAAAGAATTACTAAGCTTATTTATAGCCCATTTTTGTTTATAATGAATTTTAAGGGTCTCAATGAAATGATGACGTTGGATGGTTCTTCTGGAGCGTTTATGCCATAATAAATCTTCTTTCTTAGTCCCTGAACACCAAAACTTTAAGCCCGTTTCGTGTATGGAATTTTTCACTGTCATTTCTGAGAAAACGAATGTGAGATTGATAGCCAAGCAGCATGTATGAAAGAGCAAGCACACACCTCCCCAGTCTCTAATCAATATTAAAAGAAAAACTATAAGTAAATGTTCCAATATGTCTCAATAAATACAGAAAACTCCTGTATCTTACTATCTCTCACTTGAGTGTAAATTAAGCAAGAGTTGGTTCGTTAAAATTTATCTACTTTATGAAAATGATCTCTCAAGAGTTATCCAACAGTAAGGTTAAAAACACACTGATTTTTTAACTTCAAATAGTTGTTTCTCTACAATCTTACTGCAACCAAAGTATGTTCAGAACACATAAAAATTAGGCCACCTTTTAAGGATATCTGCTTAGTCACTTGAGTTTATCTGCAAAGTCACTTGAGTTTATGCAACTTATTCAACAACAACCAAAGTTTGAAAATCTCACATCAAGTACTATTCTCCTTTGTTTCAGCATTTAAGCAGAACAAACATAGAAACTAACAACAACAATGAAAACACGAAGAACCAAATGCAAAGAGAACTTCAAAGCATCAGAACAAGCCATAGAAAGTATTCAGTAGCTATCAAAAAAACTATCAATAAAACTAGTTTCATGCTTCTATGTATAAAAAACACAAATGGTAATCATTTCGACATTTTTTCTGCTTGTTTCTGTGATTTCGATGTTTTGCATCTAACAACCACATCCATGATTTGACTAATCTGAAGTCCAACTAAAGCAATTGTTTCCTCACTGCTTTCAGCATACCTTCTTTTCAATCACCTGTGTCCTATATGAAAGAAAACATGACAACTAATGATTGCTTTGAGGCTTACTAACAGCTTTTCTGCACTTGGCTTCATCTTCTCTCCATAAATCAAGATCCAAGTGACAGCAGCTTTTGGGGAAAAAAAAAAAAAATAATAATCTCTGGCAACTTTTCAGTCTCTCAATTCTCTTTTCCTGAGAGTCATTTTGCTGCAGGTATAATGAAGAGCATTCCCCAGATAGTTTTTTACCTATGCAGCCAAAAAAATCTGCATGTTAACATTAAGATAGAAGTTGTCCGTAGAGATGTGTTTACCTTAGGAGCTGGTCTGATAATGCAGTTTAAGACAAAACGATATACTTCATTAAAATACATTACAGGCCCAGTGAAAACACAGGCATGTACAGGCTGGTTTCATTGAATTTCAGTTTCCTTGCAATGTTTATGTTTGCCTAAAATTTTAAATATTTTTTGTATGTATTTTTACTTTTAATTTCTCCTTCCAGTGATAAGTCACTGAAGACATAACAATCACAGTAATAAATATTTTATGAACTGCAAGACTAAGGAAGCTGAAGTGTAACACAAACTTTCCTTAATTTCTAGATTACATTTTCTGATATACTTGGGAAAGCATTCTTCGAAGGTTTTTCTTTTATTTGAAGATTAGTCCTTACTTCATTAAATCGGATTTAATTTTGCTGTCACTTCATTGTTCTGATGTCAAACCTATCTTACATTTAAGCAATCACTTCTGCCATCCTAATGTTGCCCTTGGTAAGATATGAGTATTCACAGGAATCACTAAACTGGAAAGCTGAGCATAAACCTACTATATTAATATCTATTTCTATTAATTGTCTTGGTTTTATTATTATTATACTATCTTAAGCATTTCCTTTGAATATTTATCATGATAACTATTAAATTGAAACTTACCAAACTGCTAGCACCACTGGTATCTCTATGGATATACTGATACTGACAGGGATTGATAAACTACTCAGCGTACCAGCCCCTCAAACAGATAATCTCTATCATGTTGCTGTCTTTATTATTATTCTTTTTTTAATTAATATTTAATATATATCTCAAAAAAATGTAATTATGCTGTTATATTTACCTTCACAGAGTGCAGCAGTAACAATTATATTTTCTGTTAATGTCATACGTCAAAATAAGTGGACACATAAAAAGATTGATGTTTAAACAAAACGTGGAACTGAGGCCACAGATTACAACTACAGCAGGAAATATGGCACTTAGTGCTCAATTAATGGCATTGACTTTGATGATGGCATTGACTTAGATCAAGACAGTGATTTCAGGCTACTAAACAATGAAAAACTGCATTATCTTCAACACTGATACTGAACCGAAAGGGCTCTACACCAGGCCAAGGGACTTAAATGTATGCATAGCAAATAGCCTCAATAAAAGTGAGTGCATTCTAAGAACTTTTTGTGTAAAAAAAATTCTGTCTAGGTAAATGGCAGCTTTATTTATATTGAATTACCTTGCAGACAGAAACTGAATTTTTTTTTTCATGTATTCACAGATACACATAATGCTGTAAAATATCCAAACTATAGAACAGAAGACAAAAAACACCCAACTGTATCCTCAACAGATAGCAGCTGTGTACATAGTTAATCCTCTGCCTTTTCTTGCAAAGTTCACAGTATCATGTATGTGCATTGGTTAAGTATGGGTCAGTATTCAAGGAAAAAGATCAAAATGATAACACGCTGTGTATAGCAGCTCATGGTTCTTCAGAGACAGCTTTCTTTTTAATTGGATTTTATGGCTATACGACCTACTATTCAGCAAGGATAAACTAGAGAGGAATTTTTCCACCTCTTCTTGGTAACTCCATCTTCGTTGTTATCAATGTCACTTGTTTCTTAGAGATTTCTGATCACTTTACAGATGTAGATGACTGTCTAGGAAAAGCAAATGAATCATCTTACATATCAATGAGTGGTAAAAACAAAGGTGTTATAAAAAAAGATTTGCTCAAGATGGCTTAGTTTGAATTTTGCAAGCAACTATATATTTTATTTTTATCAAAAATGCCTATAGCACAGTATTAAATCATTATATACTAGAGCGGAAATAATTAGATGTGGGTCATGCTAAAATTAGTCATGAGCTGTTGTCTGAAAGTATTTAACAGGTGTACGTTCTTAGCCAAACTATCTGGTGAAGAATTATTTTAAGCTAAATTGAATTGCTCTCCTTTGTCTGGTACAATTTCAATTCCCCTTCTTAAATCACAGCAACTGTCAGACATCTTATCTATAAAACAGCAACTCCACTCACTCCCCACCCTCCCCGCCCTTCCCTTTCTTTTTTTCATGTATGCTTCTAATAGGATATAGTATAGCCAGCTGGAAGATTTCAGCACATTGTTTCTCTATTAGAACCATTCGTTTTGCCCTAAAACGTCAAGTATTAATGATTTTCTACCATTGCTAATATTTCAAAAACAAAATTGGTCCTGTGAATATATACAAATACATAAGAGTGAACTGATTATTTTTATTCCTTTATCTGGATGAAATCCAGTGAAAGGTGAAATTCAGTGAAGAGCAGTGGAAAAGAAAAGGGGAAGGGGAA
>NW_024884833.1:1579728-1596441 GCF_019232065.1 Centrocercus urophasianus
TATCTGTCCTAGTCACTTCCCCTTCCTGTTTCCTTCCTTATACAGTGCTTGTGCTACAAAGATTCTTAATGTTCATAATTTCATAACTCACTATATAATCAACAATGATAGAGAGAATAATGGGCAGAGAAAGCTAACTGCCTTTTTGCTCAAGTAACATGTGTAGTCACTCTTGTTAGATAGTAATAGGTAAAACAATGCAAACATCAGTGATAGTAAATATCTAGGCATTAGATATACCTTGCGCTAGCAGGTCATCAGCCTGTATTGTTGTATTGCTAGTTGGGCATCAGGTGGTAGGTTGTTGCATTATGGAGATATTTATTTGTCTTAATTTTTTCTTCTACTTCTGTGTTAGTAAATAGTTTTTATCTTAACACAAGATTTCTATTTTGTTTTCTCCCTCATCCCAAGGGTGTGATTATGTTGTTATTAGCTACCTGCTGGGTTGAATCATGACAGAAGTCAGAAAGAAAAATGAAAACAAATTCTTCAAAATGAACTCCATGTAAGTTTTGCTGGTTTCTCTATTATGCCAGAAATAAGTACCTCCTTTCCTTCTTCCTGAACAATATACATTATTGCACGTAACACCTGCCAGAAAAACTTTTGTATAGTCATTAAAATTATCTATTATCCACCACTTACAAGTTGAAAACAACACAGAAGAACAGTTTTTAGGTTGATCTAACAATAAATAAATGAACAATAAAAGTAACTACATCTGCAATTACCAGTGTTTGGAAACTTCCTACATTTTATAGCCTTTGATAGCCTATTGAAAACTGATAATTTTGAATGAATGACTTAAAGCGTTGTTTCACTCAAATGATTCTCAGTATAAATTTTCAAAATGAAGACCTCCAAAAGAAGTAGCATAGACTCCTCTTGTCTGTAAAGACCCTTCCAGATCTTTACCCTATTTGACAAGAAAAAAAAAAAAAATTTTTTTTTCTTGTCAAATTCAGCATTTTGCTGTAGTTTTATCTATAGGAAATCAAAAGCGGTTTTAGTTTATCTAAGACATTCACTCTTGGACCACATAGATACTATGTTCAGCCTAGAAAGTAAATGTTTAACTTGTGTTGGAATGTGCCCTGATTTACTCCAGTAAAAGAAGAAGGCCCTATCACGTCTCTGCTGAGGCCTTGGAATAACGTCACTTTTCCTGTACTTTTTATGCATTTTAAAACTTCAACAGCCAAAAGCTAGCAACTTTATTTATATTCATAGTTCCTAGAGAGCCAAGTACAATAACTTGCTCAAAGAGCAAGAACAAAATAAAAGTGTGTAAAAGCTTTAGTGAAGAAAATGGTTGGTTCAGCTGCAGATAGAAAAACTGTCAAGTTTAGCTTTAAAAGATGCGTGTGTTGGCAAAAACATTTATGTGCTATGATATACAAGAGTTTTGTAATAGTTAAAATGGATTATAATAAACGAATATATGTTGATATTTCATCTGCTGTAAATGTCTTCATTTCACCAGACTTTTGCATTAGGATACATATATGTGTATGTTGAACTATGGGTTAAATCTGACTTCCTTCTCAAGATCCCCATTTGTACAAGATCTAGTATAATTGCTTATTTGGGTCTGTAACAACACCGTTGCTGAAACATTTAAAAAACATTTGGAGCATAGCATAGCTTGCGTATTTTCTTCAGTCAGGAGTCATCCACTCACTGGGGATGAGTTAAAACTAAGTGGACCGCAGATGAAAGACACTCCAATCTGTTTTGTATTGGATTATATTTGTTTAATTCTTTTTCACATCTGTATCATATGTTTATTCCTAAAGGAGTTATGCGAGGCAATGTCCAACAGTGATAAAATCAAATGGAGCCTTTTACACAAGACTGCTATTGAAGACTGTATATAATGAAGATTTGTCTAAGACTGCAAAGTAGAAGCTTATAATAGAATTATTTATCTTGCAGTCTAATGCACTTGGCATTATTGTTTGTCACAGAAAAACAAACAAACAAACAAACAAACAAAAAACATAGCAAGGTACTGAATTTAAAGCATCTCAAAATCTTAGGCCTGATAAAGCTTCATTACATTGCCTTGATGATCTGTCTGTCCTTCCTTTCTCAGACGTTACCCATTTATCTAAATCTAAATCTACAGTTCAAGAACTCACACATATTCTCAGCTTTGCCTCAAATATGTAAATCTATTTCTGAGGCAAAAAAGATATTTAATCATTTGGAAAAGCTGTATTACAACTAACAGTTACTTTTCTTTTTTTTTTTCAGACAATACATTTTAATTAGACAAACAGTTTTTAATTAATTTAAATTTAAAGTGACAATTTTTTAACCTAACAACTAATAGTATTCATATTTTGTTTATTTAACATTTGTATATGCATAGCATTATGAACATTTTTTAAGCAGAACCTGATGTTTACCTTGTGAGTACATTGCTGAAATATTTGAGTAGAAAAGGTAGTGAAGCTCACATATGCCTAACAATCTAATAATCAACAGAAATAGAAAAGAAACAGATCTCTATGGGTCAGAGATTTGTAAATACATTTAAAGAGATTATATAGGCAAGGAATGAACCTGAGTTTTCCCACTGATTTTTTAGTTTTTTGTTTTTAATTTCCTCCTTACGTTCCTTTAATTTTTAAGACAGTATGACGCATGGTTGTATTTAATGGAAACTATGCATAAAAAATAATTAGTCTTACAATTTTCATTCACTAGACTGAGAAGAATTTTTAAAAGATAACAGAAGCAATGATTCTGGCATTAGATATAACAAATTTAAACATTAAATAAATTTGTTTATATCAGACTACCTCTAAGATTCTTTTTTGACACCGACTATCCACTACTGAAAAAAACACAAGTATTGAAATAAATATTTTCTGGGTTTTTTTTTAATAGAAAAACTACATTCATGTCTCACTAATTCTATTGAGAAAAAAGGATATATATATATATACATATAAATATATTTAACACTTTTTTTTTCTTTTAAATTCTGTCAAGTAGGCTGATCATTATTAGTTCATACTGAATCACAGAATCATTTGAGTTGAAAGTGACCATCAAAGGACATGTGATCCAATCGCCCCTGCAATGATCAGGATCTATTTAACATAAATAGTATGAATAATAATAGAAATAATATAAAGAAGCTCTTAGCAATTAATTATACAAATCAAATAATGCCATGTGATATCACAACTGTATATAATAATTTTCTGCCATAAAAGCTGAAGAGTGTCATATTTCAAGAAGTGTCTCCAAATCCAGTTTCCATTTATTTCCAGCAGACATAATGAGACATTCAAGTCATTTCACTGCTAGCACTTACTACTATGAGTACTATGTAGACAATGGACTTGGCAGTACATTTATATCCTTATCCCTGAGGGATAGTTAAAAAATAAAATAAAATCATTTTCCTTTACTACCTTCAAAAACTTCTTACTGAAGTAGAAACACAATACAGGTGACATAAACGTTTGAAATTGAAAAAAAAAACATTTTTTACGTATATTGTCCTGGGGGAAAAGTCTTGTAGCAGCTTACCCTCTTCTAAAATCTGCTTATGTAATTTTTCAAGGTCACTCTTAATTGGGCCAATTTCCGTGTAAATGCTGATCACACAAAGCTAAGCTACCCAGAAGAGCAGTAAAATGCAAATCAGATGTACTCATAAAGCATTCTTTTTGTTCATTAAATAACATAAGTAACTTGTTACGCACAATGCTCTCCTGTCTTATTTCTCTTCCTTGGTCTCCCATTACCAAGTTATACGTTATGTATATTTAACAGTATCAGGACTAAAACAACACTCATTCGAAAATATTTGTGATTTACTATCTTGGAGTGAAACCTCCCTTTTAAAATCACTTTTTTCTCTAAGAAGTAAATTAACTATGATTAGAAAGAACTTACCACGTAAAACAGTGAGTCTCGTGGACACACTTATTTCACCGACACTATTGGAAGCCACACACTCATAAATAGCTTCATCTCGTGGTGTGCGCAGTGGTTGTATTCTGAGAACTGATCCAGACCCATCATCAAACTCTATTACCTATAAAAGGAAACAACAGCTGTCACAGATGTTGTTACAAATACCTATCCCTCCATTAATCTGTACATGAACAGTGACCTGCCAGTATTTTTGACATCAGAACCTTTTTTGTATATGCATACCATGGCAAATTTAACACTGGTAGGAATATAGACAATGCTGGGTATAACATACAGTGCTGGACATGCAATGGCCACTCCAAGGTAATTTCAAGAAACAACAAGAAAAACAAACCAATAAACAAAAAAGAGCACCAACAGTAACAACAGCAAACCACCATCAACAAAAGACCTAACAAGGTCTGTAAGAATGTATTCTGTAACTTAATGTTCTCTTATCCTGAAGTCCATCAGCAGTCTCCCATCATTCCCTTAGCTTTACCATCATATGTTAGTTGAAATTGCTGCAGGCTATTCTTGCATCCTAGTTATAGGCTGCACTTCACCGTTTGAGCTCCCAAGTGACAAAAGCTTGACAATTTCTGAACAAGATAGAACTAGTTTGTTTAACTATGCATTCAGCCCACAGGTTGGAAGGAAATTTATAACAAATGCAACAGAAACCATGTATCAGTTAAAGGACTAAGTAATAGGACTAAATAAACAACTTACATATTTAGTTTTTCAAACTGCAATATTTATAGAAGAGACAGCCATTTTCATATAAGAAAAAATGAAATACACATTTTTATTCTAATTAATTCCTTTAAATTAATTTGAATTCTATTGTTTTTATCTCCTTGTCCTGCAGACACAACTATGCCATGTATTGGTGAGTAATGCAGAATTCCAAACGCTGGAAAGGTCTTCCCTATAATTAAATAATAGTAGTAATCTATATAATCTAAGCTGATTTTAAATTTGTCAATAAAATATGTTAGTACTACCATCAGGACAACAGTACTTGTAAATACAAGTTAATTACATTTCTTTTTTTCACAAAGCAATACATATTTCACCATACTCTATATATACATAAACAAAACAATTTACGTATATGCTTGTTTGCACGTATCTTTGTGTCTGCATGTCTAAGTTACACACAAATATTCTATCAGATCTCCACTTTCGCTGAGAGTAAGAGAAAAAAAGTACAGATTTGGGAAATATTATTATGCATGTTGCTCAAGTAATACCTTCTATTTATTTCCGTGGAAACTACAACATATGCAATGAGCATAACAATTCTCAGTTACAAAGCACTATTTTTCAATACAGTCATTATCTATAGCTATGCCTATAGCGATATAGGCTTCCTCAAAACTACTTAAAATGAACGCAGAAGACTTCAATGTTCATTCAAGTTTTGTATCTGCATCTTCTATCGTTCACTTAAAAATTATGCGTCACAACAGTTTTATAAACCACCTAGGTGTTCCGGATGCAAAGTATATGCTTTTTAACAGTCAAAATAGAGAAGAGGCACAGGGGAAATTATATACTATTAGCCCCATTTTAGTGTCTGTTATATATGACTTAACTCATTTTCTGAACTTTTTCTTCACGTTAAAGGTCAATCAATACTTTATATTAATTGTTCCTGACACTAAAAGAGGGAATGTTATTTGCTGTTTTATTTCCCCAAAGAAACTGTATCCTTTGAAAAGATTATTTTTACTATTTCCTTTAATTGAATGTTGTGGAAAGAGAGGAAACAGCTTTCTCTATAGCCTCTCCCAAGGTTATTGTTAAGAAAAGAATCAAAAGCAAACAAATTTTATATTTCCTCTAAAGCAGCAGGAACTGTAATGTCCCTTTCATCTTTATCTGCAGTGGTGGTAAGCAATTATGGCAGCAGAGGCTGCATCAGGCTAGGTCTGCTTGGTGCACATTATCACAGAAGGAGGTGGTTTGCTCTCTGTGGACAATAATCATGGCACAAATAATTTTCCTTATCTCCTTTACAGAAAAGTTAGCCACCTGAACAGAAGTATGCCAAGGCTCACCAGATAAATTATGTTGGTTTATAAAGCGGCAGTGATAATTTCACCTTTAACAGTGCTTGTGTGTAACCAATTTGAAAAATGGAACATTCACAAGTCTGCACTCATTAAGTTATCCCCAGTGATCATAGCTACTTTGTTTAATCTATGAAAATAGAGCACACATATTGGGATTAGAAGTGAGGTTGGAACTTAAGTTTTTCAGAGGAACAGAACAATGGACCTAATACCTCAAATCTCTGATTGCTGACTTTCTTTCCCTTCTTGTTCCAGACAATTTTAGGTCTTGGGTCTCCTGTGGCTTGACAGATGAATGAAGCGACACCTCCAGAAACCCCTGTCTGGTCAACAGGTGTTCTTGTAAACTTTGGTGGTGCTAAAACAAACAAACAAACAAACAAACAAACAAAATTAATCTAAGTAGCAATCATGAAAAAAAAACCAACAAAAACAACACATCAAGATTTCAAAATGAATAGAATAAAATATCTTCTTTCTTCAGTGACAGTATTCATCTGCAAGAAAAAGTAATAAGAAATAACTAAAAGGTCAGGGAAGTACTTACAGATTTTACTATTAAATCTGATGCCATCAGAGTAGCAAGACCATACATTATATTTTATCACAGTTATAAATAAAAAATCTATTTGCCTTCTGTTGCAAAATGAGCTCATCTATTGCAAAATGAGCTCATCTATCAACTTAAATTATACCATGATTCATTACTTGATGATATGATCACAGGATGTCATGAAAGCTGGATTTCCAACTTTAAGCCATTAAAATCAGTGACATTTCAGAGAAAGTCTGTGAAAATATTTTAAGTTTGAAGAGGTATGGGTAAATACCTATGTATTAAAAGCTTATGCAGAGGGACTATAACAGAAGTGAGATTTATGCTTGTGCACAGTTTTATGTAAAACTCCAGTTCATTCCCACAATATTTTACTCTGTCACAAAGAAGTGAAAAAAAATAAAACTATTGCAAGAACAAGAAAAGAGAGAGAACTGGAGAAGTCATTTAAAAAGTAGATAAGGATATTTTTATCAATTATTCTCTTACCTCCTTTTTCTTGTAGAGCATAATAAATTCATCAGATTGTTTAAGAAACAACACTTTCAAACTTGGACTAGTGCAGGACAAGATTTCTGAGAAATCAATGTAAAAGTCTGAGAGTCTAAGCACAGTACAGAGATGTTAAAGAGTTCTTTCATATATTTACTTAATTCTCTTTTGTAATGAGTATTCTTCAGAGTATAGTTGGAGATGCTGATTCGCATTACATGGAGTATAGAGGGTCAATAAAATCATTACAAAAAAAAAAGAAAAGCAGTTCTTTGATCTATGGTCTGTCTTCAGCTGTAAGCTGTTATATGTAGTGGCTCTGAAACAACTAATTTTGCTCTCATCTTCAATTTTTGCTTCATTTTTATTCTCAGCCTCTGGTTGTCTTCATCGTTCCACCTTAGTACTGACATTTATGTACAAATATTGTACTTGTTTTTTATTCCAATTTGTTGCATTACATTTCTAATGTCTATCTGCCTATTCTTCTGAGGTGGCCTTCCCGAAGGCATTATTTCTTGTCAACATTTTTATTTAAATGACAGTATCTTAGAAGACTGCATGTATGAATGTATGCGTCCAAGTAACACTTATATGAATCCTGAAATCATTTTAAATGCCAAGAAAATATGATGTAGTCTTTCTTATAAAACAGAATGTATTGCTACATTGCTACGTTAGATATGGGAACATGAAAAATGTCTCAAGTTTATTAAATTAATTGATTCTATTTTAACCAACCTGTAGCATTCAACATACCATTAAAAAAGATAATAATAATAAAATAAAATAAAATTAAAAAAAACAGTAAAAATGTTTTGTTCATGAGTGCATTTTTTTCTTTAACAGAATGTTCAGGCAAAATGGTTATTGTTATATTTTCAACTTCGCAGAAAGTTCTAGCCTCCTTAAACTATTTGCTGTGCTGATTTTGTCTCATATTCATCAGTAATAAATACGGTATCTGAAGACAAGTGCAACAGCAAGACTGAACACAGCAAAACAGTGTGCCACTGCTGCTGTGGGGAACTTACAAAAGTGTATTTTTGATGGAAAAAAATCTCCAAATGCACAACATAAGAAGAACAGAGTTAGAGCAGCGAAACTGAAAATCCTTTCCTATGTGTCCAGGCTTTATGCCTGGACCACAGTAAAGACAGAAATGTATTCTGATGAGGAGCATCTGGATTTCACCAAAACTGCTAGCTTTGAATCCTTTTCTGCACATGCATTTACTCAGCTCTCTGATACATAAAGAGACATGACTGATTCAGATATGCTGATACTCTGTGGCACAAATTATGATTGTGTGCCATCATGTGAAAACTGATGCACATCATTCTATTTTATTCTTTCTGACATTTTGTGAATTCACTCTTGAACTGCAAACCAATGAAAGAAAAAATGTTGTCTGGGGAAGTTCACCAGCACACAGAAACTATGTATTATAGCTCACAGGAAGATTTTCAGTTCTAAATAAATGCTTCACTAATATATGCAGAAACTGGCAAACTCATAAATTCAGCATCAATAAAGTAACTTCCTTCCAGACAAGATTTATTTTGAAAAATTTGCCAGTTTTGCTATGCATTATCAGGGTCAAGGACCATTACCAGCTCAACAACCATGTCGTGCATTCATTTCTGCAACATTTTATTTATTATCCTGAGAACAGGGGAACTCCAGATAATTAAACAACAAAGAAAACAGAAACAATGGAAAAAATTGAAATAAACAACAAGCATGCCTAACCACATTAAACTAGATTTGCAAAATACACAAATAAAAATGCATTCTACTACTAGTTTTGTGTCACTGTCAATCACCATGATATTTATGGTTTGCATGCTTTTGCTTTCATGCAATGTACCATATTAAATGGTAATAATACTTTTTAAAAAAATGGAGAAATAGAATCTTTTTCTTCCTTATCAGACATTCAGAGACAAATTCTTTATAAGTGCAACTGAGGCAAGTGAAACAGAGTTTGTACTAATTTATACTGTAACAGAATTTGCCTTTACCATTTCTGTTGAACAGAAAATAAACATAACTCCACATTCAAAACTATGCAAACTGCAATGCTATTTATCTAACAGTATACCCCAAAATACACTTTTTCTACAAAACTTCACTGATATTAGAAATATAACCAGTTTTCTGAATCAATCTATGATTCAGGGAAAAAAAATTGATGCAGGACTAAAACTGTCATGTCTCTTATTAAAGAATGCTTACATATTTCTGCAGAGCTAGTGAAGTTGCAGAAATAGGGCTGAACTGCTAACATGTCTTTGTTTTTGTCTAGGTATTTGAAGAATAATAGTGTGCTTCCAGTCTTAGGTCAATTTTTGCTGGACCATCTGTGAACTAACAACACTTCCTTTGAAGTAGGAGAGGGAAAAGACAAACATATATATATATACTATACTATATATATATATATATATATATACATATATAATAGTGTAATTCCCTATTTGTAGATATTTTTCAAGAGAAACTATTTTTTTAAGGTTGTTTTGTTAAGAATACAATTATATGTAGAAAGATAATACTGGTTTTATGTTTAATAGGTGTTATGAGAACAAACTCATTTGTGGTCAAAAGAAGTTATGCCTTTGATGACAGTAGCCAGCTAGCCATGGAGAAAGACAAGCACATGCAATTCACTTTTTCATTATTTAACCTTTGTGTTCATGTAGAAACTGACTATCATCAGTGTACAAGTATGTGAAATCATGCCCAGGAAATTAAAAAAAAAAAAAAAAAGAAAAAGAAAAATTGTATTTGTTGCCTTCGTCTTTATAAAGGTTGTTAATTAAAGTTTGACACAAATTATCTGCACAATTAGTGCTGTCACTTTCTTGACATTGATTCTGACCTAAGCTGCTAGGCACTCTGATAGCAAATACAATTACACTGTGAGCACAGATATGCTTATTAAAGTAAGGGTAATTTTGATTGAGAACTGACAACTATTTTCAGTGTTCCATAAGAATACCAGCACAAAGTCCAACAGATACTCTCTCCAGCACTGATTTATAAATCACAGTCACAATCTATACGGGAATCTTCCAGTACAATTAAATCTGCTAAGAAATCAGAAGTAGTAGGTTACTATCAATTGTATGACTGCCATTCAGCATTACTGAAACTCTATCTGGTCACATTTAAATAAAGCTGTTAGTAAAACCATGCTAGTAAAATTATGTTAGCAGTAGCATAATTAAAGTAAAATTCAGTTGAAATTAGCTACTCATTTATATTCTTACTCAGGCTTTCTTCTGGGCATCATCAAAACTGGAACAATGTTGGCTATTAAAACAATACTGTTTCTTATTTTAGCCTGTTCATCTGTCTGTTCCTTCCCAGATATTTGGGTCGATACTGAACACTGATACTTTGATGCAGAAGTGTACAGTAGAAGACTTCTGTAATTAGGGATTACCACAAAAGCTTTGCAACCGAAGACTTGAGGGTGCCCATGCACTGCTGATGCTATCCACTTTTTAATCAGAAGTTCATAAGACAACTGTTGAACAGTTACATATTATGACCTAGCATATAAGGGAAAATCGCCGGATCAACTTTAATTTGGGATTTAACTTACTAAAGGAGTTGAAAGCCAAATAAATTTGGCTGCTGCTTCACAAGCAGTCAAGCTATCCCATCAGACAACACAAGAACTTTTGAAATTGAAGTTGTTCTCAACCACTGAGAAAGAATGCGCTATCTTCTTCCGTATTGCATCTCCAGAAAATACGTTACTAATAAGACACTTAAATAACTGATCTGGATTAGAACTTATTCATACCTTTCCCTGAACATAAGATTTCTCTTTATTCTGTGCTATTTCCTTTTTAGCAAGTTTCAGTACAATACCAAAGTAGTAAATGGAATTAGCTATTCATTCATACTTTTTTAGGTACGGAATTGTCTGATAATTTCAATTAAAATGCTATATACTAGGCATTGTTCATTAAGGACATATTATATTTTTCCCTTACATTCAAATAAATAAATAAATAAATAAATAAATAAATAAATAAATAAAAAGATATATATTTTTTTTAAATTAGAAGTTCAGTCTACTCTCTATAACTACTGAAAACTTGTCTTGAGGTGAGACATTTTTATGGAGATATATCCTCTGGTTTAATAGATGAATATGTACATAAGACTTCCTGGACTTTAACAGTAAAGAGAGTCAAAGTGAGAGTCAGCAGCACAGGCATACAGAGCTCAGCATGTGGGATTTCAGCAGACAAGATACATAGTGAATGCAGATGTTAACACTGTTTTATTTCTGCACTTTCTGTATGAAAGGTCCAAGTGTACTGCAATGCAACTTACAATTATTTTTTTTCATATTCATGAAATATAATTCATGAAATTTGAATAAAAATTTTCAAGGATTATGGTTTATCATTTTCTTTGCTGTACTTCATGATATGAAAGCTATGTAAGTAGAAAGCCTTCAAGGGAAAAAAAATCAAGATAAGATGCTTCATTCATATCTTGTATTTACATGTAAATTACCATAAACTCATGTTTCAGAAGTATCCTGAAACATTATAGTAACTTTTTGTCCGTAAAGACTTTTTTTTTTTTTAATTATTATTATTATTTTTTTAATACAATAACAGGCAGAAATAGTGCAATCACAACATTTCCCAAGGAATCTTTTCATCTGACACTCAGAAAGGCAGGCTGATCACAAAATAAACAATACTGTGTGGCAGGTGTCCAGACAGTTTGGAGCAGTGTACTCATACCATCACAAGAATCACTGCCATATGTTACAGATCTCTTATGTGTTACTGGTCTCGTGGCATCAAGTTTCAGTGGGATATATCACTGGCTCTAAGTCATTCCTTGTTAGAAATTCCAAACTCATTCTTCCCATGCCATACTAGACATGAATAAGAATCTTTTGCTGAAAACAAAGGAAATAAATATATAAAAAGAGAGAGGAAAAAAAAAAAAAAAGGAACTCAAAATATTCTTTATATATCCCACGTGCCACTTGACAACATTCACAGTCATTGTGTTCACCTGGCTTACCAGAAATCATTATGCATTTTATGTTAACAGGCCAAAATAACCAACAAGTACTCTTCAACATCTTTATCAATGATGAATTACACAATTTAGTGCACTTGCTGCAAGTTTACTGATGACACCGATTGGAGTGGTGCAGTTGATAGAGTAGAAGGAAGGGATATCATCCAGAGGGAACTAAATAAGCTCAAATGGTAGGCCCTTGCGAACCTAATGAGTTCAACAAAACAAAGTGCAAGATTTTGAACTTGGCTTGAGGTAATCCCAGATATTTGTACAAATTGGGAGAAGAACATCTAGAGAACAGACTTATTAAGAAGGACTTAGCGGTCTTAGCAGTTGAAAAATTTAACATGGGCAAGCAATGTGGGCTTGCAGATCAGAAGGCCATGGTATCCTTGGTTTCAGCAGTAGAGGGATGGCCAGCACATCAAGGGAGGTGATTGTCAGCCCTTTAGAGGCCCTAGCTGGAGTACTGCATCCATGTCTGGGTCCCCAAACACAGGAAAGTTGTGAAGCTTTTGGAGAGGGTTCAGAGGAGGACCACAGAAAAGATCCAAGAGCTAAAGCACGTCTCCAGAAAAGAGGAGGGACTCTCTGAAAGAACTGGGCTTGTTCAGCCTGGAAAAATGAAGGCTGTATGGAGACCTCACAGTGGCCTTCCAATATTTAAAAAGAGTTTATAAGAATGATGGAAATCAACTTTTTCAATGGGGAAAATAGGGGTTGGTTTTAAACTAAAGGAAGGGACATTTAGATTAGATGTCAGGGGTAAGTTTTTTACTGAGAGAGTGCTGAGGTGCTGGAACAGGTTGCCCAGCAAGTTTGTGGATTCCCCATTCCTGGAGGTGTTTAAGGCCAGGTTACATTGGGCCCTGGGCAGTCTGCTCTAGTATTTCATCTAGCAACTGACAACCCTCCTTGAGGTACGGACAATGGAACTTGATGATCTTTGAGATCCCATCCAATCCAAGCCATTCTATGATTCTATGATCAAAAATGATTTAAGTTTTCTAATGTTAACTTTACTGTGAGCTAACATTAAATATATGTGCAACATTTAACAGGAAACTTTGTGTGCCATTTGATTCTTTAAAAGTATTGTCAAAGCATATTCATTTACAACATTTACAACTGCTAATTTACTCATCAATCGTAATCTGTGAAATTTATTAGACTGTTCATAATTATAACCAATTATTTGCTTTAATTCTAGCATGCATTTAAAGTCCACCTGCAAATTTGATATGTAAGAAAGTTAATTGGCTTTTTATTTCTTTAAGGACAAGTGAGAACTTACATTCACGAAATCTGGATCAAGGAATCCCAAAGTTACTTCATGGCGTGTTTCTAAAATCTCTTGGCTGTCAGTCATAATCTGCTGAGTGTTCCTATTTTTCTTAATAAACATTCCAAAACTGCATGATCCTCACATTCTTCCACATGAAGAATTGCAAAAGTATAATCTTCACGTGCCATCGTATTTTGAGCAGCTGAATACTTTGGCTCCTCCAAAAGTAACGTCTCCTGTTTTATTATGTTGGCTCGTGACATCATGGTATCAGAATTGTATTTTTGGTAGTTTGGCAGTAGAGGCTGAACACTGCTGCCAACATTCCATTCATTACTTTTGGTTCCCACAAAAAGATGACAGCAGAGGGGTGGTCTGACAAAATGGTGTCTGATGTTGAAGCAGGCAAGAAGAAAAGTTGTGTAATTTAATTCCTCTATGTGAAATAAATGTCACCCAGTGACATTTCTTGACTCTTGCTGAATGCTTACGAAGACCAAATGGTGGAGTGAAGCTGTAGGTGATGCACTTTAGCAATGGTGACAGCAACAGTGTGGGTCACCTCCTCTGATGCAGCTTGTTACAAGTCTGTCATGCAGGCTCTTGTTCATCACTGGTGAAAATATATAGCTACTGATGGTGACTGCGTTAAGAACTACTGTTTTGTAGCTGAGATTTTGCTCTCTAAAATAGTATTACTGTGCTATTTGTGTGCTCTGTATTTTCCATGGAAACAAAAAGGAGACATTACTTTCAGAGCAAATATCAATCTGTGAATTAAAATTACCAGATTTTCATCCTTGAACTATTCAATGGAATCCAGATAAGCCAACTAATTCAGGCTGAAGATTTTGGTCCTTTTGGTTTACAATGATTTCTTGTGACAGAAACACAGGTTTTTGAAAATCCTGAAAATCACTTTACAGGCTCCACAACTTATATACTCAGACCTTAAGACAACACTACTAAAAACTTTGCAATTGATTTAAAATGTTTATCTCATAGTCTTCTTTCTGCTACTTGTATTCTTCTAGAAAAAATGACACTAGAAGAGAAAATTAGGTCAGAAAGGTCTGGGGTTTGTGGGCTTTATTTTTGTTGTTGTTGCTCTAATTTACTGATTATTTCCCCAGTTCTCATTTAGCCAGAACATGCCCACTACAAATTTAGCAAATAGCTCAAAAAAAAAGATTATTATTTCCTGATTTCTCAAGGAAAATTAAATTCGAAACTATCATTATGTTTTCAAATTTTCTGCAATGGAGAGCATCAGTTTACTAGGTTTTATTCTTGCCTAAAATATGAAATCTGTTCACATAATTGCAAGTAAGACTTTATAAGTAGATGAGGTAGGTTACATTTTCCAAAAGGTCTGATGTTAAAATAGCGCATTCCTAATTTGTACCTTTAGGCTGTGTAGAACTTGGTACCAGTTCATTTCATTGTGGATTATGCATGCTTTTCTAGAGACAGACATTATCTGAGCCCTAGGGACATGGTAGGAATGCAAACCAGCGCAGACAGCAGCTGACATTTATTTGCCAGCTAACATCATCCACCCCACACCTCATTCCCATTCTCATCTATAGTTTATAAAAACCAGGATAAATCAGATGTTCCCAAATACGAAGAGCATATGTGAATATGTGAATAATCTGTGAAAAAGTGTTTAATGAGTACTATAGACTTATTTACTCTCCAAGTAGGACCAAGCTGAAGAGTTGATTTATATGTGTTTTCTATTAAGAATGTTGTAGGCAATAATTTAAGTCAGTCTCATGACAAATTACTGAGACACTTGCTGTAGAACTGAAACTTGGCAGTAATTATTGCCTTGGCAGAGTGCTGTCATGCTCAGTGAGAAGGGAAGCCAGGGCTGATGGACCATCCAGGCCAATCTCCTCTGCAAACATGTGGGCTCCCACTAGAGCTCTCAACATTCAGCCCTGAGTGCTGTGCAGAGTTTTCAATGCCAGTGACAATATGTATGTTATCTTTACTACAAGTTTATTTTAAGTATCACTACACAAAATGGATCAATTTTACAAATTTGCGTCTGTTTCTTATTTGGCCAAGTATATCTCCATTTGTTCCAGTGGAAACATTCTTGTTCATGCTAGTTTATTAAAAGAGAATTATGCAGCCAGCTTCTAATACTTGCTTAACTGAAAGCATGAAAGCATGAATACTTGCTTAACTGAAGCACTGAAAGACGAAGACATAACGTTAAGAATCCATGATACAGTAAATTCATAGAAGGGCAAGAACTCTCTTCTTTTCTCTGACATGCCTATAGGAAATCCAAACAATAAAAACTAAAAATTTAACGTAAGTGTGCATATGTCTTTAAGCTAACTATCAGCATGTGTTCAAATGTTCCATATAAAACAAAATAATGACAAGCTTGCACATATTGCTAAATATTTCTTATTTACATTACAGGTGAAATCCGGTTGGGGCTTAATCTGCCTGAGTTAAAAGTGAAAATTGCTAGTTAATCCAGTAGTAAGCCTTCTTCTAGAAGCAAATAAAAAGCATAAAGCCTCTTGAATATAAAAGGTTAGTGACGTACACCACTTCTTCCCTCTGGAACATTACATAACCCTGTCATATTCACTAATTTAATGAAAGGAAATTCCGCTTCAAAGCTCTCTACTGCTTCTTTTTCAAATTTTAATGTCTGCAGACTGCATATGAATTATTTGGTGACTGAGAGCTGACACTCCTTTTCAATATGCAAGGTAGAAGCAGTAGATCTTAAAAAGCCAAGGAAGCCTATCTCCTTGAAGAGGAGTTTCTCCCTAGTGGAAAAATGGAATAAGGAATTATGTATCTGTAAATACTAGTTTCAGTCACTGAGAATATCTGGGAAACCGTTATTGCTGTTTCATTCCTCACTAAAACTAGGAAAAATAAAAATGTTTAAACAAAGCAAAAGACATACTTGGTCATTTGTGCACAAGTCAGATTGATGGTTAGTGACAGTAAAAGTAAAATCTGTCTTATGATAAGACTGACTCAAAGAGAAAAGGAACCATCAAGCTATACATATTGTGGTTAAATATTAATGCTCAACAAGGAACCCTCATAAGCAAATTCCGATAGCTCCTGCTCAAGCACAAGAGAAATTACTAAAATTTTCCCTAAAAAACAGGCCATGTAGCTTACTTTTATCTATGTATCACCTTTTTTTTTTTTTTTTTTTTTTTTTAGCAAAAAAAATTCGTGTTATAATATTTAAAATGGGTTTAAAATTTTTAAAAAAATAAGGTATAAAAAAAAAAACTGGT
>NW_024884833.1:1596541-1636311 GCF_019232065.1 Centrocercus urophasianus
CTTTTTTTTTTTTTTTTTTTTTTTTTTCCCAACATAAATTGGGTATGAAATTATAAATTGGGTATAAAATATGTAATACTATAGGGTATCAATACCCCAACTGGTCTGTACAACAAAAGGGAAAAAACACTCTTTTGCAATCTACTTCTATGCTTTGTGAAGATGATCAAAGATCCTATACTTTTGTATAGCATGTCTATACAGATGAAAAGCCTTAAAGTTACCCATTTATTGTAAAATCATCCTTAGTTCAAAACAGTGTAAGGCAACAGAAAAACAAAAACAAACAAAAAAAAAACAACAAAAAAAAAAAACCAAAAACCATATCAGGTAAAAAAGTTTATGAGGAAGTGTATGATAAGAAACTCTTAAGTCATTCAATTTTTTAATTCTAATTTCCAAATAAGAAGATCTTTTTTCTCCAGTGCTCAGACAATACAGGCAGACTTAGCTTAGGGACCAAGTCCTTGGCTAAATAACAGTTCCCAGCAGACTCTATAATAGGTGAGATTGAAGAGTATGCTGAATCCAATCCTTGGGTGCCTGAGTGAGACATTTAAAATCATGAAACCTGCTTCAATCTTAGTAACTGTTCTTCAGCCTAGTGACAAGACAATTCATATCATCTGTATCTGAACCATTTTGAATACAGCCATCTTCTATCTGGGTGATAAATATATTGCTTTATATCTCATTATTTTCTTGGTTAAACTATTAACTGCTGAATGGTAGAATGCTGTTTGTATTAAATGCTTGTATAATAAAATCTTAAGCCCCATATGAACATATACATTAACAACCATAGATCCTTTAAAGCCATACATATGAAATTAGTACATTCAGCTCTGCTCATTCAAGATTACAATTTTAAGCAGGCAGTTTGGAGAATTAAATGGTTTTAGATGTCTTTCTGCTTCCAAAATTGCATGAGAAGGCATCACATGACTTAAGCATAATTTATTGAGTTAAAGTGGTTAATAAAAAAACTATAAAATTATTTTTCTATAATAAAAAAATTATATGCTAGTTAGTACAGCTCATACGTCTTTCTTATCATGTTACTTAGCTAGAACCCCAGCCCAGAAAATGAAAAACAACTCCTTATTAGCTATAAAATGATATTACCGTTTGCCTACAAAAACTGATCTTATGAAACCTTAATTAGGTAGCTACTCAAGTAGAGAGAGTATGTATATGTAAATTCCTCTTACCAGCAATATTGTGAGAGCCATGCAACTCAGCCCAGCTGCAAAGAGCTTCAGTTGTACTAAAAGATATGTTAGCATGGCTTGTAAGATGATATATTACTGATGCAAAAGCACCAGTTCATAAACTAGGTCGGAAAAATATTTATAGCTACTAC
Organism: Centrocercus urophasianus; assembly: GCF_019232065.1. Lineage (NCBI taxonomy): Eukaryota > Metazoa > Chordata > Aves > Galliformes > Phasianidae > Centrocercus > Centrocercus urophasianus. Next base: position 1,597,905 of record NW_024884833.1, read on the forward strand.
AAAAGATTGTGTTAGTAAAGGTCTCAGTGGATAAGCCCAGTTTCTTGCCTAGAAGTCAAGTAGAACACATCAGCACAGTGAACATAATGCAAGTAGCCTTCTCTGAGATATGGTTATACAGATAGAAATACAAAGACTAAATGTGTTTACACCAGTAGTACTTTTGATTATGTGTTTTCAGTACCGCACGAGGGTCCTACAGATCCTATAAGTCCTACAGATCCTACAAGCTACCCTTTTTTTTTTTTTTTTTTTTTTTTTTGTCCAGTACTGCCTGTAGCTAAGAAATGAATACTACTCTTCAGGTGCAGTTTTATAATTATAAACTGCCTCAGCTGTATGAATTTCTGCTCATATGAGCTATTTTAATCCAACTCCTCTCCAGTAATGCTTTGCTAGGAGAAATTTGAAGTCAGAATGTCAGAACTAAACCCTTTATAAATGTTTGCACAACTAAGTTATAACTGCTTCAAAACTCAATGAAATAGAAGCATGATTCTATAATGCAAAACGAGGAAAAAGAGAAGGAAAGCACAACTAAAAGAAACATATCACCAGCACAAGTCTATATCTGTTTCAATTGTGATATAGGACAAATGCTTGTAAAATCACAGAATCATAGGGGTTGAAAAGGACCTCTAGAGACCATCAAGTCTGACAATACTGTTAATGCAGGTTCCGTAAAAGAAGTTGCATAGGAAAGCATCCAGGCTGGTTTCGAATATCTTCAGAGAAGAAAATTCCGCAACCTTTTTTCTTTCAGTTCTCTGTCACCCTCAAAGTCAAGAAGTTTTTCCTCACGTTAGTATGGAATTCCTTGTGTTCCAGAAGCTCTTTCAAAAACAGTTTGCCAGGCTGATGCAAGCCATCTAACAGGATCAGTATGTGTCACTCAGTTCTGTCTGAGTGGAAGATGATTTTCAGGAGCCAGAAGTTGAATGCTATTACAGAATATTGTGAAGGATGCAGGAGAAATGCTAGAAGACTCATTTCAAAATAAGTAAATAAATAATTAGAATTAAAATGAGATGCTAGAATGATATATAATTGATACATTCATTGAAAAGCTGATTACCTCTTCTCTCTTATCTTGCACAATGAGTTTAGTCAACATATTGAACTACAAAGTGAACAAAGTGAACAACAAAGTGAACTACAGCTCTGGGTACAGCTGATCAGACATCAGCCCATTGCCTCATCACTGAACTATTAAGTACTAAATAAAATGTTCTTCCACAAAGTATTAAGATAACTGAAGAGTAAAATTATTTGATTTCTTATGTGTCACTGTTGCATTGTAGTTACTTTACGAAGAATACTGCATGGGAAATGGTTGTAATATAAAATTCAGTGATTTAAAATACACCGAAGAAGATTATGCTGATTGACAGTGCTACATCGTTTGTGTTTCACCTATATATTTAATTCTTTTCTCTTTAGCAAAAAATGTATTTACTTTTTTTTTTTTTTTTTTTTTTTTTACATATCAACAAATCCTAACAAAAATTAAAAAATTATAAATAAAATCAAATCGGATCTAGTTAAGTTCAGACCTGCATGTCCAAGACAGTTAATGGAAGCAACACAAAGGTCAACAAAGTTAATTTACCCGGACTTTGTGTCACATCTTATCTGAAGATCGATTATATTTGTGCAGCAAATGATCCCTTCCACCTTGGGAGTCATACCTGTACCACTGAAATATCCATGAGGTCTTGTGGAAGTTACCCAAAATATCCATCCATCTGTTGATCTAGTGGAAAGCGTCCCTGCTGTGGCAGGGGAATTGGAAGTAGATGATCTCTGATCCATCTTCCAACCTATACCAGTCTCTATGTCTATATGGAAAGGTGATTTTAAAAGGGCCTGAAGCATCAGTTTTCAAGTTAATGACTTCACATTAAATACTTATAACACTTTCTGTGATTTCATCCAATCTACCAATTTTAATGCATACTTAATATTTTAGAAAAATACAGAATGCAAATTTGCAAGAACTCTGCAGGACACAGTGAAGCCCCTTTTTTTTTTTTTTTTTTTTTTTTTTTTTTTTAAGCACAAAACAGCATGATTTCCTTTTGCCATGACTTAAAAATTTACGTTCTGTAAGCTAGATCATAGACAGAAAGGACAATTCATTCCCAGTTTTAAAAAGTATAAGTTACTGAAAGTTATCACTATCAAAGATTATACTTCTCTTCTGTCTTTCTGCGGGTGTTCCAATCAGTATTCCTGATAATTACAAAAATAAAAAGTAGTATCAGTTCTAGTTATGAGTCCTTTCCAAGTTCATATCTTAATTGTAAGAAGATCACTGAAGTTTGATCCCAAGAGAGGAAACTGGAAGCCAAAAGATGTGAAAGTAACAGTTGGCTACTGGACAGAAGAGAGTGCTGAGAGCCAAAACTCTGTAATTCTAATCCTGTCTCTGCTAATTGCCTGTTGTTTAGCTTCAGGCAAATTACTTAACCTTCTTGTCTCAATTTCCTTACTTCTAAGATAATGGTACTTACATATGTCACGAAACACTGGGAGGGGTGTTATCAGGGTAGCTGTTACTATATTGACAAAATTTGAGTAGAGATTTGTTTTCATGCACTGAATATGAAAATTGTTAAAGCTCTGTCTACTTGTAATAAGAAAGATGTTTCTAGGAGGGCAAAGAAAAGGTAAACAAATAGATCAAAAAAGCCACTTGGATCTTAAAAGTGTCAGAAAACTGGTGGCTATTTGGCAAAGACATTAGCCTTTGAAAACTGCAGTGCTTTGCTTATCAGTCCTGCAGAATATTGGTTTAATTAACTCTCTTTTCTCTATGGAAATCAGCTTATATTGCATAAGTACTGAATAACAGTTGCTCATTTTGACACCAGCAGGTATGAACTGAAAGCCGTTGTCTGCTATGAAACTGTAGAAAATTATTTCTACAAAAAATATTGCCTTTCATCAAAATTAAAATTCAAAGCTGTATAATTTTGTGTGTTTCCATTCAAAAATCAATGTCTTTTTCCAGGCATGTAAATTTAATGGTCATTTAAAATATTCACTTATAGAACTATTTCAATATGTAGTTATATGTTTATATCTACACGTTTAGAAATTAGAAATGTATAAATCTTTATTTTAGGCACTGAACTTTAACAACATTTGAAACTGTACTTTAAAACACCTGAAGAACTCCTGAAGTGAACTGAGAATCCTGGGGCTATCTACAAACTTAGATATCAGATATCAGAATCACAACGGTGCATTCTAAATGTAGAAAATACCTAGTGATCAATCATTGCAATGCATTGTCAAAGCTAAAATCTGGTCAAAATAATCAATCACGGCAAATGTTTGCAAGAACTGAAAAAATATTGCATTATTGCAAAAGTTACTGCTTTTTTTTCTTTCACATATACAAGTCAACTAAAAATACACTTCCCACAACTATTGATGCTAATTTATGAAATGTAAAGCTACTGCAGGTGGAGAAGAATATAACAGACCAAGAAGAAAACATGTGGCAGTCAGAGGAGACATGGCCGACATCTTTTCAGCGGTCTGTGAGGACACGGCAAGGGGAAATGGCCGTAAGTTCCCATGGAGCATAGGAAGTTCCACACCAATATGCAAAGGAACTTCTTCACAGAAGGGTGACAGAGCACTGGAACAGGCTGCCCAGGAGGTTGTGGACTCTCCTCTGGAAATATTCAAGACCCACCTGGACGCCTGCATACGCAACCTGCTGTAGGGAGCCTGCTTTGCAGGGGATTGGACTCAATGATATCTGGAGTTCCCTTACAGCTCTTACAGCTCTGTGATTATGGTTTTGTGATAAAAGTTGGCCTCAATTGTCCAAAAATAACAGCATTTGGGCTGGGGAAAGACAGGAATAAAAACCTAACTGAAAACCCATGCCCATTTCATGAAAAACATTGCTGAAATTGAAAAGAGAAACAGAAGCTGATTTGTCTAACAGTTCTGTAGAATAACCCAAACTAAGATAGGCCATTAGCTCTATCAGATACTTGTTTATACATTAGTTTATTAAAATATATATATATATATTATTTGAAAAGTTTGACTCTACCATGGAAAAAAGTTGCTTGTTTTTCAGGGCTGGAAAGTTATAATTGTCTCTGAGCTCTTTAACATGCAATGTACTGTATAAACCAGTATTAGAATCTTATGAATGAATTGCTGAATTGTTAAGAAAGGAATAAATTATTCTGTTTATTTTTCCTTCATTGAATGCTTTTAAAAACAAAGCTTCTATAAGCTAAATAATTTTATAAACCAATGTCCAAATGTGGCAAACCCAACTGGAAAAAAAAGTTAATTATATTTAGGAGTAAATATTTAAAAGTTATGTTTTCATGCATTTATTTCTAGGACAAGATCTTTTCCTCATAACTCAAGCTTTCAAAAATACAAATTCTCAAGAAAAACAAAGTTTTTGAAGGTGTTTAGCTTTTTTTTTTTTAATTCAGTATTCTTAACAGTGCTCTTTAATGCAACGAGAATGTAATGCAATATGACAGCAAAGCAAAATAAGCATAAAAAGTTATTAGGTGCACTGACAAAAATTAGCAAAGTAAACCCCACTGGATTACTAGATATATTTTTAATCCCTTTAATATTACTGAGGAAACATAATGATACATTCAGTGTTTATTTTATTTCCATGCTTCCTTTTACTCCATAGCCTTTAGTATAGTATGGTCACATGTACATATTGACCTTCTGCAATAGGCTGTAGCCCAATATCAGCAAATATGTCTTTTGCTGTGCTTACTCAGTCGAATCTATCTTGGTATACAAGAATATATACATTGAGTACAACTAAAAGTTCCTAACCTTTCCAATAAAGGAACATGTATTGGCCAGGAAACACAACTTTTAACATTCCACTTGGTATTAAAAACATTGTAAACATTATAAACTAATTAAATTTATTTGCTATTTATTTAGACTTTCGTATTTGTCATACTGGACTCTTTATGGCTTCACTACAAGATCTTTGCTTACTGTATCAAACTACAAATAGAGGTCTGTATCCAGTTACATCTATGAATGATGAAATAGATACAGTCTGGAATCCATTCTTACATTATTTTATACTCGTTTTGCTTTGTTCCAAAAGTAATGTCTCTTATTTATTTACTTTTTTTTTTTTCCTGTGGAAACTGCAACAACTCTTTTTGATGGAGGCAGTTATCAGCTACGAAAGATAGCCACCACCAATATCTATGCTTTTTCACCAGTGGTGAACAAAAGCCTGCATGCCACGCCCATATAAACTTGCACCACCAGAAATAAACAGAACAAGACTGAGGAAATCTAATTTTAAACAGAAATACTTCCCTTTCTATCATTAAGGACCATTGTTATTTTAATGAAATTATAATGCTTTGTAAATTTGCTTCCAAATTACCAGCTATTTAAAAAAATTAAAATGCTTGAGTATATGATTTCGCAAACAAAAAGCAAAGAAAACAATATTTTTCGCTTCTGAGTGTACAGTGCTAACCCATTTACTTGCATGTGTATAACACAGATAAAAAAATTCAACACTGCCAACAGGGTCAAAAGAACCCCTCTCCTCTGAGTTTACCCATACAGTGGTCACTTCTGTAACTCGTTATATAAGGAAGTGCCAGTCAGTGTCACTTAAGTCAGCACAGCCATCTGTTGGCCACAGAATTTGCCAGGTGCCAATGTACTGTGATCTTGTATAATTAAAAAGAGGGATTGCCATGAGCCATCAGGCTGCCCAGACTGCCAAGTTGTTAGGATAGCCAGAGCACATCTACACAAGTCACACTTACCAGTAGCAATTTCAGAACTGATTAAAATATTGATGTACTAAACTTTTCACTTTCCCTGTAATTGCTCAGTGGGGGGCAAAAAAAAAAAAAAATCATTCTGTTCTATACAGTGTTACACTTACAGAACTCCTCTGGTTCTGGAATCCATTACAGATTATATTTTTTACCTTGCCACTGTCAAAATGAACTTTTGCATATATACACAAATCTTTCCATGTTGGTAATCTCTAAGTTCAAATCTCCTGTATGCCCTGAATGTCAAATTTATTTCACAATCCATCAGCATATTTTTTCTTTATACCATGTGGAACTGATTTTTTTATCTGATCCTTATCTTGAGACTGCTCTGTTCTCCTAAATCTGAGAATGTAAGTACTTTCTGATGGAAGCTTATTTCTTAAGCTTTCTGATCATGTTCCAGTGATGTTTCAACCAATAACTCAATTTCTTTCTTGTCTAGCTTACAAGTGATTCCTCTGCACCAAAGCAGTTCGATGATGAAGGCATTGCATTGTTAAAAAGTGGGATGGCTATGACCAAGTATTTTAATTGTCAAACATTACAAGTAAAACAAATATTGGATTTCACACTGAGGAGCCAATGCCTATTGTCTGAATGACTGTTATTTGAAAACATTAATGGTTTTTCTCACATATTCTTTTACTGTGACCTTACAGGACTGTCTAAATTAACCTCTTTTGTAAGTGAAATGAAAACGCAATGAAAGTTGTGGAAGTGTGCACAGTTTCATGTGAATAAACAATGAAGAACAGATAATAAACTCATGAAGTTATTTCTAGTGCCTAGATACTTCTAAGAGCCACTTTCCCTTTCCCAAATTATGCAAAAATATATTGATATAAAAATTCTCAGATTAGTGGGAGAAATGCAGCTCTGGAATTTCAAGCAGATGACTGCACCTCGTATGGATTAGTCTTTTTATTCTTAACTGCATTTCTAAAACTGAAACTGTTAGCTTCTTACAACACAGTGAGCCCTCGTCAAAGAGAAGAATTTTGCTGTAGATCTCAACAGATGAAATCCTAGTTACTCTGAAGTCAATGGCATTCCTAAATGCAGCCAGCATTAACCCTTCTTACTAGAATTTCTATGATAGTAAATGACTCCAATCTCTGTACTCTCACTGCTTTTCAGAACGTATAAAGCTTTCTAAGTTTCCATAAATACGTTCACAAACTGAAGGCTGAATAAGATGTGTTATAATAAACATAATCATACATTTACATCTATATTGCTTTTGCTAGCAGACATGTTGAAAGATACATCTATTTGAACTGCAGTATTGCTAAAAATTTGACTAGAGATGCAAATACATTTCTGATTTTTTTGTATTCGGTAATCTCTGGATACTGAACAGCTTTGAAATCAATTTTGTTCTCTTCTCTTTGAAAATCATTGGTATCATTAGCTGATGCTACATGTCATACAGAAGTTTTATACATTTAATATATCTATAATTATTAAAATATTTGCACTCTCTTGGAGGTGTTTCCTTAAATAAGCTTTCTGGTTTCTTCACTTTTAAGCACAACAGCAATTTCAATGACAATATTCAGCAATTTCAATGACAATATTAAAATTCAGAGAAATTGAAGACTTTGCCTATTATTTTCAGATTCAGTTTGAGCCTTGAGCTGCATACATTTACAGTGCTGAAGTAAGTATTAATAATATCACTTGCACTGATAACAGAAGTTTGCAAGTTACTGCATTATGCGTTAGTATGGAAAATTAGTCCTGATTACAGGGAAGTTGAATGAATAGCTATAATCTGCTACCTTTCATACCTTTGCTACAGTAATGTTACCATAAGATCTAGCTGTAATCAAGCCTTACTACATACCATTACCAAAACAAAACAAAACAAAAGAAAAGAAAAAAAGAGACAGAGAGAGAGAGGAAAAAAGCCAGAATCCAACAGGCGGTGAGTCTGGGTGATAGGTACACTACACTACACAGAAGGTGGTTAAGGAGTAGGAGTCCTGACACAGTTTTGCCTAGATTTCCCTTAGATGGAAACAGACCTATATTTCACATGAACTGCTATATTTTGTGGTTAAATAAAGGCTTTCACATAAAAAAGCTTTAAAAACTAGTTTGTTGTAAAATTCGCTTTGGTAGGATTTAAAATAATTGATTTCCAAAAATTCAAGCCTACGTACTGCTCTTGCTCAACAGCTATCAATAAATGTTTATTTTACTCCAGAGGTTCACACATTTCAACAAGTAAAGGAAAGATATGTATCATTTCCCCAAATTTTGTTACTTAATTTTATTAATAATTTAATCATTCTTAATCACTCTTTGTAATTAATTTCTAAATATATGCAATGAAATAATTGTCCGAAGTAAAAATTTCACATCAGCATTTTGTGTGTGTGTGTTCAACATTCTTGGATGGCAAAACACAGGAGAGAGGGAAGAGCTCTTTTTCAGAAATGAAAGGAAACGTATCATTCTGTTTTATAAACCTAAGTCTGGTCCTACAGTATAAAACATTTACACCAAAGTGGAAAGTTTCACTGTCTATAGTGAAAATATTCCCTGTGAAGTCATACCAAATACATGTTCATGTGTTTTATAGGAAACCTCCACTTCTATAGAACATCATACTTTTTACTACTTTACCTTATCTTTCTACTTCCAAATACTCATAGATGTCCAGGCTATTTTAGTAGTGGAAATTAATTTCCCTGCTTTTTCACCCATATTATCAATTTGTTTATAATTGAAAACTTGGATTTTCTTCACAGCAATTCTGCCAGAAATAATAATAATAAAAAAAAATCAATTGAAATAAGGCTGGTTAAAGGCTAAGCAATAATGAAGATAAAACATTGTACAAAGATTTTTTTAACCGTTTTTTTTTCTTTTAGGTTACTAGGTTCAAACAAATAAGTTAATGCAATTTTGTCACTGCCTCTCAGTAGTCTTGTTATTATATTTGTGAAACTTAATTTCATGATGAGATTATGCTTATTAGTTTGACAGTATTTATTACAGTAATATATATATATATATTGTATATCACTTCAAAGCGCTCCCTTAAAATACAGTGTATTAAGTACATATATGAAGGATTACTTTCTAAATCTCTTTTAGCTCAAGAATGCATACTAACGCATTTAAAGCTGTTAGCATTTAAAATAATTAATTATACATAAGTAAAATAGTAATAAATAATAATATTTTTTTTAAAAAAACAAGGTTTAATTTAAAGTAAAGTTGTTTGGAGTCTTCTATTTTCATATTACTTAGTTCAAAAGATAAAACATAATGTAAACTTAGATATAAATATTTTCATCTTAAAAACACATAGGTACCACAAGTATGAAAATGGTAAATTTTCAAGGCTTTCATGAATGTATTTAGTTCTGCTGACAGTTATGTAAGTTACTAAATCACCATTAATTATGTTTAAATTTCTATTCTTACTCACATTTAATTTCATTTTAGCTCATGCTGAAAATTCCTTATGTCCACATAATCAATTTCCATACAATGTTTTTTGTATACTGTTATGAAAGAGAACATTCACAAGGTATGTTTTTGATCGTAGAAAATTAAAAATGGAAGATGACTAAGATGTCTCAAAAGCCTTACATTCATGTGTGTACATAAAAGAGGTTGCAAGCACCAGAAAGGGTCCAATTATTAACTCAAGTAGCTGATGAAATGTCTGTTATTTTTAGATAGAGTAAACGAATGCTCAAACTCAAAAAAAAAAAATAAAATAAAATAAAAAAAAATTAAAAACTTAAAAGCATCACTGCAGTCAGGAAACAAGGTTCTAGGAGAACACTTGTAACCCTGTAGTATTCAGATGCACTAAAGGAGTACATAGGGAATAATGACCACAAGTACATTAGAATTAACACCTTTTCTGTTCATGAGTCACTCTTATTGTCCTTCTGTCATAGAATCCCAGCCACAAAATGAAAACAAATTACCCTTTTAGGTAAGTAATATTTCTCAGACTACAGCATATTACTTCAGTCCTCCAATCTACTAGAAGACCTGTAAAGTCTAAAGTTTTAGAACATTTTACAGCACTGCCTTAAACTATGTTACTTTTTGGGTTCTGAGGGCTGAATTCCATCCTTACTCTCAGGTAGATTTTTCACTGCTATTTAACAACATCATGATTCTGGAACTGCTTAATATAAATGGTTTTGCATTTGCTGAAATTAAATAGATCTGATATTGAGATGATATTCTTCTAGAAATAATCAAGCTATTTCATCAAATGTAGAACTCTCTCCAGTGTCCCTGCAGGGGAACCTAAGAAAAATCTATAGTTGGCTAAAATTATTCTTCTGAAAGACTTTCCGACTGCAGTAAATCTCAAATTCAACACAAATAAAAATATATTATAGAGTTAGATACTTCTCCAAAGCAGATGTATTTGAAGATCTACTATTACGTACTGTCATATATTTGAAATAAAAATTACTGTGGTAGGAATATCTCTTTTGTCCTCACTTACAAGCCCAAAAACTACCCCCCAAAAAATATGGTAATGAAGTAGAAAATAATGATTATGGTTTTTATCTCATAACAGAAAGGTAAGAAGGAAATGCTACAGAAAATTTCATTGTTCATTCACTGTTTCTTTTTAGGAGATAATTTTTTGCAATTTTCACATATTTATTAGAATTATTCAGTATTTCTGGAACACTTAGTGCCTAACTTAAACAGATTCCAATTTTGATATATCCAATGAAAGCAGAAAATAATTTTCCTCCAAGAATGTTTACTACCTTAATCTTTCCTCTTACTATGTTTATAGTAAAACAGCTGAATAAGTGATACTGATGTGACAACTGGAAAATAGCAATGAGTTTCAGTCAGCATGAATGGCATTAAAATCAAGCTTAACAATACTCTGACTTTTGCTGAAATTTTAAGAAAGCTAAGGAGAACTGAATGGAAGGTTACAAAGCATCTTTATGGATAAGTGTGGAAAACTAATTTTCTTCATTTCAAACAGCATGCAACAACGATTTATGTATCCTTGAAAAAGAGCATCCAGAGTGAAGAAGCCTAAGAAATCACAGAAATCACTAGCTGCGCTCCAAGTCTGGAGTCAAGAGAGACATCATATGAGAATCTTCAACACTAAATCTTGTGAAGGAAGAGCTGACTTACAGGTGTTACAATTAAGGAAATAATACTGAGAGGTAACCAGTGCTCTAAATTAAGTAAATAAATACATAAAGTTCATTCCAGATCAGTAAATCAGTGAGAACATAAAATACATAAGTGATTTTAATTTTAGGTTTTAATTACAACTACTCTTTTATCTACCACTGTACCCACTCCTTGTGAAAGGGATTTAGCATCTTGTTTGAGTTCAGGAAATGACATCTAAGCCAATTCATAAAACATCCAAAATGGTCAATCTGTTAGTACAGAATCATAGAATGGCTTGATTTGTAAAGGACTTTTAAGATCATCTAATTTCAATCTCCCTGCTATAGGCAGGGAAACCTCCCTTTAGAACCGGATGGTCAAAGCCCCATCCAGCCTGGCCTTGAATGCTTCCAGGGAGGGGGCATCCACAACCTCTCTAGGCAACGTGTTCCAGTGTCTCACCATCCTCACAGTAAAGAGTTTCTTTGTGATATCTAGTCTAAATCTATGTTCTTCCAGTTTAAAGCCATTTCCCCTCATCCTGCCACTACCTGCCCTTCTAAAAAGTCCCTTCCTATCTTTCCTGGAGGCCCCCCTTCGGGTACTGGAAGGTCCTTCCCAAAGTCTTATCTTCTGCAAGATGAAGAGCCCCAACTTTCTCAGCCTGTCCCCTTTATACAAAATTATTTCAGTATATTGTAGTATATCATAAACATTTACATTCCAGAAGCATTAAAGGTATACAAGAAAGCTGAACTGCGTAATGATAAATGTTATTGATATCAAAGGCAGCAGGTTTATAAATGGAATGTACATTTTCTATACCTGTCAGGTCAGCATTGCATCTAGGCACACTGCATACTTCAACTCTTCAGAAGTTCATTTTTTTAACCTCAAATTTTAACATCTGAAGGATCTCATAAGTGGTTATTCTTGTGTTTATGAATAACTATCATTGATCTTCATCCCTGAAGGGCCTATAACATATCAAGTCTGCTGTTAAATATTTATTCAAACCGCAGTTCTATTTTAGTGGCAAAATTAACACTGTTCTTGATGATTCTGCACATTTTCAAAAGACTCCCAGATGTGATAAATACATAACTCAATCAGCGATCGCTTTTTATACTCTGCTTAATACCCTAGTCACCGTCCCTATTTTCCACATTCTTTTCAAAGGCTTCCTTAAGCTTTTATTTTCTTCAAGTCCCTGATCCATTCACTGAATGACTTCCAGAAAGAATGGAAGGTAAAAAGGGCTAATTGAAAAACGTCTGGTCTATAAAAGGCAGAGAATCTGGAGAAAAAAAATAATTGGTGTTATTATATTATCAAGAATGTAGATAAGCAAAATACAAATTTACAATAATACCTTTGATTCTAGCATTTCCTAGTTCTGTTAGTATTGTTATTTTTCCTGTTAGAAAAATAAATCCTACAATGTAATACATATTTTTACTCATTCCAAGTCATTAGCACATTTCTGCTGATGTGCAGAAGCAGCAGGAGCATAATTTGTAGGCAATTAAGTGAGTATGCCTGTCTCGCAACCATTTTGCTACTGCATTTAGAAGTTATTTTTTATAAAGCAAAGGAATCCTTGACACTAAAATACTTGATTTTATTTTCAGGTTATGCAGAACAAAGTTTTTATATTTCTTTTCTATCAATCTCCATCAGATCCTGCTCTTTCCTTACCACCTACACAAGTGCTATGTTCCTTTACCAGTCCTGTACACAATCCCATCTGCAATGCCTAATCAAACTCTTCCCTTCAGCACTTATTCATGATCAAGGTCCAACTTTAGCTTCAATTCCTGGTTTACCTTCTTTCTCACTCCTTACTAAACCCTTCTCTGTTGCACACATTTTTCTACACAACATCAATTACTCTTTTGTTTCATGCTGCCCTGTCTCTAAACAAAATAATTCTATTATAATTTCCTTATCACTCCAGTCATTAACTAGCCATTCTACATTTCCCAAATTGGAAATCACTTTTTTTTTTTTTTTTCAACATGAAAATATAATTAAAAGCTGTTTTCATTATTTTGGAATTTTATGATAAATAATTTATCTTCAAATTAATTCAATTCTTAGCAGTTTTCATCTCATATTGTAATATGTGAAAAATTGCTTCCTTGAATTACTTATCTATGAAAATTTCTAGTATCCTTTGTATCTGTGACACTGTCAGCAACAGAGACTTAAGTTATGTGACTAGCCAGCAAAGCGAGACAAACTGTCTCCACCACATATTATAAGTGTCTATTGTTGCATTCTTATCTTCTCATATTCCACTAACTTTAAGCTTTAGTGGTGAGAATATATCAGATGAAGTTACAGGTGACAAGCTAACTCATTAATATTAATACAACAGAAGGATGATGTTTAATGGAGAGTATACAACAGCTCATCTAGTTTACTGCTGTATATTAGAAAATGACAGAAAACAAAAACAAACACCTTTCCACTACACATTTTCACAGACAGCAAAAGCTTGTTTGCTTTATTTTTTGAAATCAGATTGGGTTAAATAGTTCAATCTCTTATGTGAAAAATAAGATACTATGCTGAGTTATATATTTTAAGCTCTAAGTGCTGTATGGCCAAAAGCCCGTATGTCTTTCCTTGCTGTACAGCATTCATTATTTTCCTGTTCATCTCCAACAAGAGCAAAAGTACAGCCTACGAGCTGTAAAATAGATAAGGCAGGATGAGAAGTCTTGGATAGCTGTAAATAATTTTAAGTAAAGGGTGAATATCAGACACAGAAGTTTTGCCCAGACTTAAACATTCGCAGTTAGTTTCAGACGGATACTTTCTCATTGAAAAGCAGCACTACATTTTGCAGCACACTGTTTTGTTATCTTAGAATCACAGAATCACATAATCACAGAATCATAGAATTGTAGGGGTTGGAAGGGACCTCCAGAGATCATCAAGACCAACCCCCCTGCCAAAGCAGGTTCCCTACACCAGGTCGCACAGGTAGGCATCCAGGCAGGTCTTGAACATCTTCAGAGAAGGAGACTCCACAGCCTCTCTGGGCAGCCTGTTCCAGTGCTCCATCACTCTCACCGTAAAGAATCATAGAATCATAGAATCATAGAATCACCAAGGTTGGAAAAGACCTAAAAGATCACCCAGTCCAACCGTTCACCTATTCCCAATAGCTCCCACTAAACCATGTCCCTCAACACAACATCCAGTCTTTCCTTGAACACCCCCAGGGTCGGTGACTCCACCACCTCCCTGGGCAGTCCATTCCAGTGCCTGACCACCCTTTCTGAAAAGTAATACTTCCTCATGTCCAGCCTGAATCTCCCCTGCCGTAGCTTGAAGCCATTCCCCCTGGTCCTATCACTAATGACACGACAGAAGAGGCCGACCCCCAGCTCACTACAACCTCCCTTCAGGAAGTTATAGAGAGCAATGAGGTCTCCCCTGAGCCTCCTCTTCTCCAGGCTGAAAGAAGTTCTTGCACACATTTGTGTGGAACTTCCTATGCTGCAGCTTATGCCCATTTCCCCTTGTCCTGTCTCCACTCACCACTGAAAAGAGACTGGCCTCACCACTATGGCCCCCACACCTCAGATATTTATAGACCTGGATTAGATCCCTTCTCAGTCTTCTTTTCTCAAGGCTAAATAGACCCAGTTCACTCAGCCTTTCCTCATAGGAGAGATCTCCAGGCCCTTCACCATCTTTGTGGCCCTCCGCTGGACTCTTTCCAAGAGATCCCTGTCTTTTTTGTACTGGGGAGCCCAGAACTGGACACAGTACTCCAGATGAGGCCTGACTTGACCAGTGCAGAGTAGAGGGGGAGGATCACCTCCCTCGACCTGCTGGACACGCTCTTTTTAATGCACCCCAGAATGCCATTGGCCCTCTCGGTCTCCAGGGCACACTGCTGGCTCATGGCCAACTTGTCGTCCACCAGGTCGCCCAGGTCCCTCTCTGCAGAGCTCATCTCCAGCAGCTCATCCCCCAGCTTGTACTGGTGCATGCAATTATTCCTCCCTAGGTGTAACACTCTACATTTGCTTTTGTTGAACCTCATCCAGTTTCTTACTGCCCAGCTCTCCACCCTGTCCAGTCTCTCTGAATGGCAGCACAGCCTTCAGGCGTGTAAGAAGTTAGAAAGAAAGCCTTATTTCTGTTGATCACTAATTCAGCATAAAACTGAAGCAGTGGTTAAGTTTATTATACTCTCCATTAAATGCATTAAACATTTATGCTTTTAAGTGAGAGTACAGTCAATTAGAAACCACATTTCTACTAATTCTACAAATATTTACTCAGTAAATGAAGCATAGGAGGTAACACAAAACAGCACTTTGTAGTCTATATATTTCTCATCTGATGACAGAGCAGCCCATTCACAAAGTAACCTTTACAGTCATAAACCTTACAGACATAAATATCACTTTTTTTTTTTCCACAAGGAAGGAATTTATTTCCAAGGAGCTAAACCTATTGTAAGTTTTCTTAAGTGCAATTTGCTACATACACTACAAATGATCTCATATCAATTCAGTTATTCAGGAATTAATAGTAACAATCATAAGTATTGGAAAATCAAACACTATTTAAATAAAGCCTCCTTCTAATAAGCTGGTGTGCATTTATAGTAGCCAAAACCAACCAAAAAAACAAACAAGGCTTCCATACACAAAACAGTGTTTCTAGCTTTGATCTCTAGCTGGTATTTAAATTGTTTTTAGCAGAATCACATCTCAACTGTAGTTTTTGAAGGACAGAATCTTTACTGTGTCTTCATCTTCTTTCAGGTTTTTGTTTGTCTGTTTTCTTAATTTCGTACAGCTAGCAAATTTAACATAAAAATCTTTAAAGTAACTTTTTTGTAATGAAGTTACTTGATAGCTTCCTAATTTTAATGAGGTCTTCTTAGTGAGGCTTGAAAATAATTTTACTAGAATATGGACACTATAATTAAGCTGCATGAGGCTGAAGTACTTTATATAATTGAATTTTCATTAAACTTTTCATTTGTCAGAGAAGCAACAATTACAGAAAAAACAAAAAACAAACAAAAAAAAACAACCTAATCTGAATTGAACATAAATTCCAAAAAAAAAAATCAAATAACATAACACGTGTTCTTCAGAATGGTTTAAGAAGTTGAACTACAAAAATCTAAAATTTCAGAGATATTTGTTATATATATTTTTTTCCTCTGTATAACTTGTTCCTGAGGGTTTTGTTCAATTCTATAATCTAACATTGGTTATGATGTTCTTTTGGAGATTCTATCAGAAATGTATAACCTATACAAGACTGATTTTATCAAAGACTATAAAAATGCATTTAAAATATATTTAAAAACCCATATTTAGTAACCACGTAAACCAAATTAAAAGAAAAATCAACTCCTATTGTTGCCCAGGTGCAGTTTTCGGGGTTGGTCATAGGAAGAAAATATTTATTAGCTTGCTTACATACTTATTATTTCAAAGCTTATTCAAATGGAAAGAGCTTCTAGTTATTTTAATTAAAAATGCAAATTAAATTTCCATGACTACCATGGAAATTAACAGAACACAGTTTACGCTGCTTGAATTTGTGATGCAAAGATTAATATATTAGAAATATTCACCAGTAGCAAACTAACAACAAACTTACAAGTTAGTAGATTCTTCCTGTTAAAAGTCTGTTAATTAAAAAAGGTTGGTTTTTTTGTTTGTTTGTTTGTTTTAGGAACTATAACAAAGCAATTTCTAAATAACATTAAAAAAAAATGGTACAGAAAGCTTTGTATACATCACGTTTTTTAAAATTTTGTTTTAGCACATTAATTTTTAAAAATTGTAAGAAGGTGATAATACATATTTGAACCTAACAACTTCTAAAATGGCCCAAGAGTAATATACAGTATTTTTTGTTTTCCGAATCTTTTGCCATCAAGAAAAGAGACAGATCCTATTCCCTTTATAATCAAACACAAAAAATTATAAACCTCTAACCCTATTCGATATGTATTCTCTTTTTTGACAATACCAATGCAGTTGTATTTCAGCAGGAAAACCCTACTGAAACACTGCTCAAATGCACATAATCCACAAGTTTTCCACCAAAGACAACCAAAAACAGATACACACTGTGACAAGTTAGTTATATGACACAAAGAAAAATATTTATTGTATTTTTAAGCAACTACTATCTTTAATTAAGGATCACGCTAAATAATTATTTTTGAAAGATAAAATGCTAGCAATGCAAAAATGCTTCTTTCTACATTCTGAATAGATTTCTACTACAGTCAAATCAATGCCTTTTTTTCACATGGGCCCGTTAATTTCAATCAGGATCTCTGTATGTGATGTTATTTTACGCCGGTAACCCCACTGCAGTCCAGTCTAAAGAATTAATGATTAAATAATATATATGTTATCTAGCTATCTCAATTCTGCACAAAATCATCCTGTGCATTAAAAATTACCAAATAAACATAACACTTGAGACAAGAATTTATGCTTTGACTTCATGCACTGTGTTGAACATCTGCATTCACTCAGGCATGCATTGAGCTCACTACTTCACAGGAGAATGAGGGTCGGATGTGTGTTTCAACGTTAGATCTGTGCGTTTCAAAAGAGTGATAAAATACTACACAGAAGTTATTAAAAAATGCAGATCTACAACTACCGTTTAAGGCAAATGTTATTTCACTCCTATACTGTTGAAACCAAGCCTACAAGAAAACTATATGCTAAGCGCTATCCATGATTTAGTGACAATATTTCTTAACATTCAATCAGATTTAGAATATGTGAATAGCTGTTTTATGATAGCTCTTATCTTATTAAAACATATGAAAGGCTTGCTTCCCTTGGGCCACTCTATTGCGCATTTAGAGAAAACATTACCAGCTTAAAGAAGGAAAAAAAAAAAACAAAAACCTGTTCAAAATAAAAAACACCATGTAATTTCCTATTTTATTTCTGTAGCTTATTACAATCCAAATTTTAAATTGTGGAATATTTCTATTATTCGGGAATGTAATGCTTTTATTTCTTTTTTCTCAGCTTCTACTGGCACCTCAAATATTAACACTATCATTGTCCTAAACCAAAATAAAACTCACTAAATTTATGTAACTGCCTGGAAGAAATAGATAAAAGGCAATTACAGTTTTTCCAATTTTTCAATATTGTGTATATTTCTTCACAGCTGAGATTTGTTAATATCTGATGGAAAAATAACATAGATAAAACAATTCTGACAGTGAATTATAATCAACTTTTTAAATTTATGTATCTACAGTCACCTCCGTGCATACATATATATGTATATGCACTATAAAGTAAAAATAATAACTTTTCTAAGATACATTGAGCTGGATTAGAGTTGGTATGCAGAGAAAATGTCTTTGCTCTACATGACAAACTCAAACATAACCACATGAGCAGAAAATAAACATTACAAATGACTCATAGCTACCTACAGTTATCTCTATAAAATCTGTGGATTATGTTAGTATGCCCCTTAATACAATTTATTTATGTGAAGAAACCAAATATCTTAGTTGACCATTTATAATGTGTCCAATCACAGGTACAACGAGAAACAATTTTTTTCAGAACATATTTGTGAGGCAGTTAAATAATTTATTAGATATATCACATTTCACTAAGAGGAATGACTAACCATAGTTTTATCGTAGTAGTAGTGGTCATGATACTATAAGGAACACAAACATAAATATTTTCAATGCTAGTAAACTTCAGGAACAAAATGTAATGATCTTAACTAAAAATAATGTTATGAAGATTGACATAAGCTCATGCAAGTTGAATTGAAAATAAAAGCAATTATCTTTCAGAAGATAAGATTTGATTTAGATACTATGACAACAAAATTGTACATGAATGCATTATCAAATCTTTAGCCAAACAACATACGAAGGAATGTGTATTCTTCAACTACAGACTGTTCACAATTTATGGCATGCATTGCTCTCTCTAACATGAAAATTCAAATATAATGCCTGAAAATTCCAGCGGTGTTCAACAGTGAATGTTTTCACAACCACACGAATCTGATTTATGCTATAATTTAGTAAAAAGCTCAAGCTTGATTTAGCTTTGTAAAAAATAAATCACTATGTGTGCTAAATATACTTTTAGGTTTCTCCAGTTCCACTTCAATTAAGTTAATTGTTGTTAAGGAAGAACATAATGGCTCCCTGAATTTTGGTGAAATATTTATATGCAGTGAGTATCTTCACAACTCTCTTACTGTAAACTGTCCTGATTCTATCAATTACTATCATAATCTATGTATTTATTTTTACCAATGGGTAGAAAATGCAGTAATTTGTAATAAATTTCCGCAAAATAAAGGCAGCTTAAGTGCTATTGTTTAAACAGAAACCTTCAGCCGTTACTTATTACTGTATGTGCCCTCTGTATATCTCAAGAGGTGTAACTGCAACTCTTAAATCACAAACTGTCATTACCTTACACAGAATACAAAAATTGTTGTGAATGTGGGAACTCAAACTGACTTACTGTTAACAGTAATATATATATATATTTTTCTGGATAGAACACTTAGTTGATTTGCATTTTAATTCAACATTCAGGATCCAGTAAGAATGAAAGGAATTTAACAACCTATTTGAATTAATAACAAAAAAAGCAACAACAAAAAACCCCAATAACAATATGATCAGTAACATTCATACTGAATGTTATGGTTTTAATGAAGAGTTCTTTAGATGCTATTCCTCATGGGAGTTCAGCCTCATTACAATCATCATTGTGTTTGCCTTTGTCCTTTCTGTGTTCTTTTTTCATGCATGCTGTTCCTTCACTTCAATATATTAATCACTGTCTACAGTTGGTATGATTTAGCTGTGGTTCTGATAAGAATATCACAGACTGCTCAAAATTCAAGAGGTAGAACTGTAATTATGATTTATATAGAGTTTAATAACACAGTACAAATCCTAGCAAAGTCTTATTCTTACATGCAAATATGCAACAATGTCACAAAATTTTATGCGCTCTATATGCCATTCTTCAGAAGATATCTATTAAGTATAATTACACTGTTGAACCTGCAGTGGTCATTGATGTCAGGTTATTCATGCAGCTAAAAATGGTACTTTATGATAATAAAAACAATCTCTATCTTAATTTTCTAATTAAACTTTCCCAGTGTCATGCATGACTAAGTGGACTGCGAGAACTCTGGATATAAAAGCCATAAATTAAGAAGTGAAATGGTACTTTATTTCTTTATGTCTTAGTCAGATTATGTATTTTAAAGATAAAATAATGGGAAAAAAAAAAAAAAAAAAAAAAAAGGAAATAAATTTGCAATTGAATCGCTGGTAAGGATAAATAGGGAGGTTGGAACTTGATGATCCTTAGGGTCCCTTCCAACCCAAGTCATTCTGTCATTCTATGATTCAAAAAATACTTCTCCACCATTACATTCAAATCTACATAATCTACACACAGGTGAAATGCAAGTGTGCTCACATTTTTCCCACAATCCCTGCCCATGCCCAGTCATCAAGAACTTCAGTACAGATCTTCATAACAAAGCAGCTCATGAAAGTCAAGCTATTATAAAGAAAAATACACCCACTTAAAGAAATAAAAGTTCAAAAAGCACCTTATCTAACAGAAACATATATTTTCAAATGTTTATCTCAATTTTTTTCACATATGTATAGGCAAAGAACATCTTACCGATAAAATGTCTCAATACTTAAAGCAAGATTGTTCTGGTTGGGATTTTCTCACTCCCTCTCCCTTTCTTTCCCCTTTTCCATCCATCCCCCGCAAGAAAATTAAAAATGTTTCATTTATATATGTATCTATTGTCAGTTTCATAAACAAATAACAAAGCTTCATATTTCTTTTCACCTGACAACTGTTTTGTGGTATGCGTGCATTTGTAACTTAGCTCAAAATACATAGATTGTCATCATGATCTGGAAGAAGTATTATCTTTGTGCCCTTTTGGTAGACTAGCTACTACAGTATACTTACAATTCAGTATTTCCACTGAGTTTTTCCAACACGCCACACACTGATTATTTTTAAGGCACTGATAATGTTAGCAGTACAGAAACTAAGGGCCCAGACATATTGTGTCTCAGCTCTGTGACTCACCTATGGGTTCCAGTATGGAAAGATGTGGAAAATCTGATTATCTCCATCTCCTTTCTCGTCACTGAAGTTCTACTGCCTAACACTCTAATATCTCCTACTGAAGTTCAAAGCTCACTAGTCTCTTCTAACCCATATCTTCAAGGCTTGACAACTTGATTACCTGACCACACTCAACACTATCTTATAGAATGTTCATTGGAAACAAATGCAAAATATAACTTTCTGCTGACATTATGAAAATGAGAAAATAAGTCATCATTGTCTCTCCAGTAACTACTTTCCTCCTCAGATTTCATAAGGAGCAGATACTTACCAGATAAGCCCTAGTCCTCATTCTGCAAAAGGGTCTTTTGTTAAACCTGTTCTAACCTTGGACTCTCAACATGTCCAGATAACAGAGAGATGTATAAAACAGTGGTAATCATACCACATACCTTTTGCTTAGAAATCTCATACGTGCACCTGTAAATAAATATCTTAGTGGCAGAAAAATAAAGAGGAAGAAAAATACTCATATACAGAGGGAAACAGTTAACAGTTCTCAAAATATATTAACATGTTTCTAAGTCAGTTAAATTGTCAGTTGGCGCATTCCAATAAGAAGCAGGCAGTTAGCTTACCATTTACTTTTTTTTTTTTTTTTTTTTTTAATTGAATACTTAACTACCTCATCTGCGTAGATGTACAGATGCAACCTCTAACTGACTCTGGAATGCATCAGAAAAATATGTCAACACATCTAGATCATAGAAACTGCAAATATTTTAAGTTTTCTTCAGTCCAAGAAAGCCAGATGTTCCTAAGCCCTTCATAAGTAGCTTGCTTTTAAAAACCATTTATAAATAATAGATTTGATAGTATATCCTCAAAATATTTCATTTTTCTTAATCAAATCTGAAAAAAAAAATAAATGATATTTGAAAAATAATGCAACTCTTTTAAAAAAAATCTTGAAAGATACACTAATTCTGTCCAAGCTGTACTTCAACTGATATTTATTTATACAAAATGAAACTTTGCCAGGCATGGACAAGTACTATTCTTCAGCCACAAATGAAAGTATAGTGAACCAATCTGTATTGAGGGATTTTTCTAGTAATTAAAGAACTTGTTTTTCTTTTAATTTCTTTTACACTTGTAACAATAAATTGAACAAACGATGCAAAAATTGTCCTGATGTTTCTTCCCAGGTCCTAACTTAGCATTAAAAATGAAGAATTTGATGGATATTTAATTAATTCTAAAAAAGATTTCTGGATGAGAAGTTCCATTATTCACATGAAATCTTTTAATAGTAATAATAGTATTATCACAATGTGCTGTAGCTACTGTAATTTTCTCATGTGCATTACTTCTTTATAGGATGAAAGAAAATTGCAGCTGCTCTGCAGTTCTGACTATGCATTTTCATATGAATCCTTCACAAGATAAAACTATTTGCCCTCACTGCCCCTGTTAAGATGTACTTAGAATATCCCAGCAAACAATAGGAAAGATAGGCCAGCAAAGGAAGTCAGTGGAATTGCTTTTAATGTAAAAGAACAACTGGAATGTTTGAGGTCTACCTAGGGATGAATGACAAACTCCACAAAAGTGAGGAGCTTCTGGATGAAAACTAAGGAGCAGGTTAATATGGGTGGCACTATCGCGCGTTTACTGAAGACAGTCTGATCAGGAGGAGGAAACTGATGAGGCCTTCCACAGACTGCTGAAAGTAGCCTCATGATCACAGGCCCTGGTTCTCATGAGGGACTTCCACCACCCTGATACTCAATGGAAAAGCAACCCTGCCAGACACACATACTTCAGGGGGTTCCTGCACTGCATGGAAGATAATTTTCTGATGTAGAGGAATCAAAGAGAGATATGCTGCTGCATATTATTCTTACAAACAAGGAAGGACTTGTTGTGAAGACTGGGGGCAGCTGTGGATTAAATGACCATGAAGTAGTTAAGTTAGGTAGTAAAGTTAGAATTATCATGTAGAAGAAAGGGCAACAAGTAGAACTGCAATCATGAGGAAAACCAACACTGAATCCTTCAAGGACCAAATTGGAGGTATCCTATGGGTTAGAGCATTGGAAGGTAAGGGGACCCAAGTGAGTTGGTTGAGCAGGTATGAGGAAAAGTATTTGAGAGTGTCAACTGAAGAAAGATTCAGTGTGAGCCAGAAATGTGCACTTGCATCCCAGAAGACCAACTGCATCCCACGTTGCATCAAGAGAAAGATGACCAGCAGGTCAAGGGGCATGATTCTGCCCCTCTACTTCATCTGGAGTATCGTGTCCAGTTTTGGGGTACCCAACACAAGAAGGACATTTTGCTGTTGGAAGAGATCCACAGGATATGATCAGAGGGCAGGAGCACCTCCCCTATGGGGACAGGCTGAGAGAGCTGGGGTTCTTCAGCTTGCAAAAGATAAGGCTTCAGGGAGGACTTCATAACGGCCTTTCAGTACTTGAAGGGAAGCTTGCAAGAAAGATGGGAAGGGACTTTTTAGAAGGGCAGGTAGTGACAGGATGAGGGGAAATGGCTTTAAACTGGAAGAACATGGATTTAGGCTAGATAACACAAAGAAACTCTTTACTGTGAGGATGGTGAGACACTGGAACACATTGCCCAGAGAGGTTGTGGATGCCCCCTCCCTGGAAGCATTCAAGGCCAGGCTGGATGGGGCTTTGACCATCCGGTTCTAAAGGGAGGTTTCCCTAACTATAGCACGGGGGTTGGAACTAGGCAATCCTAAAGGTCCCATTCAAACTCAAACCATTGTATGAGTCTATGACATTCAAGCACCACTTCTGCTAAGCTCAAGATCAGTGCATCTCAAACATTAAGAAATCAGGCAAAGGTGGCAGGAGACTGGCGTGAATAAGTAAAGAGCTCATCAAAAAATTCACATGGAAGAAGAATGTCTATGGAATGTGTAAAAGAGGCTTATTCACTTGAGAGGAATACAGGAACATTGTCAGCGCAAGAAGGCTTTGGCTCACTTGGAATTAAATCTACCAGTGGAGGTCAAGGACAAGAAGAAAGGCTTCTTTAAGTATGTCAGTAGCCCTGTCAGAAGGCTAGGGAACATGTGGGTCTGCTTCTGAGTGAGGTGGGTGCCATGGTAATGGAGAGCACTGAGAAGATGAAGTTACCTTTTTCTCTGCTTTCTCTCTTTCAGCCTCCCGAAAAGCTTTTAGCTAATCATTTTCCTGTTTGCATTTAAATCTGTAATGATAATCAAAATAGAGCATTGCAAACACAATTGCTTTGGAAGTCCTAATATCTTTCCTGTGTGGAAGAGAAGTAAATTTGTATTTAAGCATTCAAACAAAGCTGTCAAGTTAAATTCCGTTCCTGTATACCATTAGTATACACTCTAGCTCCCACTGTTGCCAAGCTTAGTAAGAGAAAAAACAGTGAATCTAGACTTCATATTTGTTCAGCATTCAGATGTAGAGAGACATCTTTGTAACTTTTAAACTCTCGCAAAAAATCAGAAACAGAATTTTTTAGCATTTTTGTCCACCAAAATTGTTGAAGGTGAAGAGAATACATGCCTCCATAGGATTTTGCCAAAGACTGTGCAAATAATGATCTCCATCACAAGCAAGGAGAATAGTGCTAACAACAGTGGGAAAAAAGATAAAACGATAATCTGAGATAAAGGAAGGACATGCAAATTTAAATCATCAATCAACAGTTTTACATTATAATTGAGGTTTATGCTTTCTTTTGATGTGGGGTTTATAAAATGGTGTCATGCCAAATATCTCTTATGAATGATAATTTCATTCAAACCATTTACAACGAGTGTTTTCGTTCAGAGCGTTTTACTATACTTTCGGGATTATTAATAAGCACAAGTTAGCACTGCCATAAGAACCAACGTAATAACGCTAGAAGCACGTTACTAAATAAGAAAAAATAATTGATTACTTAGTTACCTCTATTTTCAATAGATTAGAAGACAACCTTTGTAACGATTTGTAGGACACCAGACTGAGCACTTCACATCTATATCTACCTTTCATTTCTAGAGCTGTGAAAAGAGGGAATGAAGGGAATGAGAAAAAGGATGAAAATAAGATAATTACATGGAAACAAAGTGTACATATAAAAAAATATTTTAATAGGCATGATAAGCTGCCTCATTGGAGAGAGGGAGGGGAACAAAAAAAGTAAAAAAAGGTTTTGAAGGAGAAAGAATATAAAGAAGCTTTTCATAGAATCATCAGGTAGAAAACCCTGGGAATTTGTGTAAAAGAGCCTTACAAACACAAAGAAAAAATATTCTTGAATCTTATTTTTCTTATGATGTGTAAAGGAGGAGTAGCAGGGGTTGAATGATGAATTTTACATGAAAAGACTCAAAGGTAACTGAAATATTACTAGAACAATGAAACCACAAGCTTAAAACCAAGAGAGGAATCTTTACTTAGACAATATAAGCATACATCTGCTTATAGGGATGTTTTGTTCGATAAGGGTTTTAATTTCTCACCACAATCTAAAAGTCAGATCTCAATTTTTAATTCAGCAGTCTTTCTCTTAACATCTAGATGTAAGACAAGGACTCAGAAGCTAATATTAATTTCTGCTAATCAGAGAATTGTTTTAATACTGCACATTTTTAAAGTGCTAAATTAATTTTTTTAACATGATGACAATTTACTAGATAAATACATACATAAATATTTGAAAAAGATAACAAAAAATGCTTTTACAAATGCATTGACAACAAAAGGAGAGCCATGGACAATTTCCTGTCTTTATTGGATGTGGAGCAAAATAAACCCTCCACAGTTTTGGACAAAACAGATAGCTATGCGCTAGTGCAGTTAGGCTGTCACAGGTCTACAAGGCTGGATGGGATCCAATTGAGCGTACTGAGGAAGCTGGTTGATATGATCCTCATTACTGGTGTACTGTTGGCTGAATATGAGCCAGCACTGTGACCAGGTGGCCAAGAAGGCCAATGGCATCCTGACTTGTATCAGGAATGGTGTGGTAAGCATGACTAGGAAAGTAATCCTATGTATGTAGTCAGCTCTGGTGAGGCTCCACCTCAAGTACCGTGTTCAGTTTTGAGCACTTCAGTACAGAAAGAACACTGAGGTTCTGGAACAGATCCAAAGAAGGGCAACAAAGCTTGTGAAGATCTTGGAAAATATGCCCAATGAGGACGAAATGAAGGAACTGGTGCTGTTTTACTCTGGGGAAGAAGATGAGGGGAGACTTTATTGCTCTCTGCAAATGCCTGAAAGGTGATTGCAGTGAGAGCTGGATTGGTCTCACTGGTGACGCATGACAGGACAAGGGGAAATGGCATCAAGTTGCGCCAGGGTAAGTTTAGGTTGGACATCAGGAAGAATTTCTTTACAGAAAGTGTTGTTAAGCTGTGGAACAGGGTGCCCAGGGAAGTTGTTGAGTTACCATCCCTGGATGTTTAAAAACTGTTTGGCTGTGATGTTCAGAGACATGACTTATTAGTGGGTTGTTTGAGTTAGGATGATATGGTTAGGCTTGCGGTTGTATTTGATGATCATGACGGTCTTTTCCATCCTGAGCAATTCTATGATTCTATGATTCACAACAAGCCTACTTCCATCATTTCTTGGTAGTCCTAGTCAACCAGGTGGCTCTGAGATGACTAGTGACATGCTAATATGACTCCAATTTACAGTTAGTTTTGGAAGGAGTACCTGGGAGTACCTGGGGAACAACAGGCCTGTCAGCCTGACCTCAATATTGAGGAAGTCATGAAGCATACTGTCTCGAGTACAATCAAATGGCATATATAGGACAGAGAGGGTAACAGATCAAGCCAGCACAGGCTCATGAAGCACAGATCCTGCTTGACAAATTTGGCCTCCTTCTACGAGGAGGAAAAGGCTGTGGATGTAGTCTACATAGACTTCAGTAATGCCTTTGACTGCTTCTCACAATATTCTCCTAAAGAAACTGGCAACCCAAGGCTTGGACAGGTGTGCTACTTGCTGAGTAAAAAACTGATGGGATGGGCAGGCCCAGAGAGTGGTAGTGAGCAGAGATAAATTTAGCTGGCAACTAGTCACGACTGCTGTTCCCCAGGGGTCAGTACTGGAGCCCATTTAATAACTTGATTGATGAACTGGACAAAGGAATTGAGTGTACTCTCAGAAAGTTTGCAGACAACATCAAGTTGGGAGGAAGTACCAATCTGCATTGGGGTAGGATAGCCCTACAGAGGGATCACAATAGGCAAAATAGCTAGGCTGAGGCCAATTTTAAGACGTTCAACAAGACTACATACTAGTCCCCTGGTACAGTCCCCCCAGGGAAGTGGTTGAGTCACTGTCCTTGGAGGTGTTCAATAAACATTTAGATGTTGTACTAAGGAACATAGTTATGTGGGGAAATAGTCATGGTGGCTGTGTGGGTGGACTGGATGATCTTGGAGTTTTTTCCAACCTGGATGATTCTGTGACTCTGTGTCTACTGTTAAATTCTCCTCAAACTTATTAAGCAAAGTTGTCTATAGCAGCTACCTTCTTCTGTACATAAAAGCGTACCCACATTAGCTGTCTTAAGCTTTCAGTAATCTTTATAAACTAACTTAATTTTAAAAAAAAGATTAGTAAGCATTTCCTCAGCATAAATCTACATGTTTCACTTCCCTGCGCTTTCTCCAGTTTGTCAACAATCATTTCTTTGATGGATTAGATTTACACTGCATTATAAACCTCAGTAGGCCTATATATGCATGTTGAAGTTGCCTTGATACATTTACTTTGTCCTTGTTTATGGATCAAAATATAGTGGTAGACACTACAGCTGCACTGTAACACAAGGACATTTTCACACACACACACACACACACACACACACACACAAAGTTAATTTTCAAAATCATCCCAAAGACACTAGTCTATTCTGAACTGTCTGAACTGTATTTTTCATTCTTACCTTTTTACCTGTTTGACTTTACATTTGTAGTAGCTTAAATATATAATTTTCTCTAGAACATGAGTTCAAATAACTATTTTTTCTCTCAGATATAGAACCATTTGCAAATATTCTCAACAACTGCTTTGTATTTTTCTAAAGCTGCATTACTCCCTACAACTACCTGTTGGAAGTTGTAGCAAGGTGGGGATTAATCTGTCCTGCCAGGTAGCTAAAGATAGGATGAGAGGTAATGGCCTTCAGTTCCGCCAGGGGAGGTTCAGGTTGGATATTAGGATGATTTTCTTCTCAGAAAGAGTAGCAATGCATTGGTACAGTCTCCCCAGGGAAGTGGTGGAGTCACTATCCCTGGAGCTGTTTAAGGAAGTTTCAGATGTGGTACTTAGGGACATGATTCAGTGGGTATGATAGTCATGGGTCTATGGTTGGACCAGATAATCTAAGCAGTCTTTCCCAACGTTAAGGAATCTATGATTTCACAACACAAAGGAAAAAGGGAATAGGCAGCTGTTTCTAAAATCACCTTTGGATTATTATTTTTTTTTAATATTCCATTAAATTTGCAAGAATAGCTTTACCTTTTGTTTGCCGTTTTAGAGGAGATTGCTAAACATTTCAATTATTAAACAATTTTTGAAGAAATATAAGCCAAACATTATGTGAATTGCAAATTGCAAACAACCTATCACAGAATGTTCCCCAATCTTTGATTCTCCCGATCAATTTACTTGTTTGCAAATTCTATAAAAAAAGAATTTCAGAATACTTTCCCCCTCAAAAACTGAACCCCCTTTGTCATTACCAAACAAAACTGAATTAGAATAGAATAATAATAATTTAAAAAATATGAGAAATATTTTAGATTCAAAAAGTTTTATAAGATATTCTATTTGTGTTCTGACAGAGGCCTCAAGTTCTACGCTGAGTGACTGTGTTTTTAGGCTTCTTAAAATACATGTGCTTATAAAACTGCAAAAGTTAAAAAGATAAACTCATCAGAGCTTTTCTTGAAATTGCTATAAGCACTTATGAAAAAGTTTTCTGAGATACAATACGCAGGAATACTTTCATTCTTCACTGAATAAAATTGGATTTTAGCAGATTTATAACATGGTTGAAAATTAAAGCACAGAAACAGTAGACATCCACAGACTACATAATTTCTTCTTTCATGACAACTTGCATTGATTTTGAAAGACACATATCCAAGGTATGCATGCTGCTATCAATATAGGGAAGACATCCAATCACCATACACCACAGGATGTTTCTTCCACTGTCACTCATCCAAGAGAATGTTACAGGACAAGAGAAAGAATAAAAATAAACTGAGTAAGACAAGGCAGATTCAGGTGATATATCACAAATGTACGGAAGCAAAATGTATGATGGAGAGCAGAAAGGAAATGTTGCTTGTATCATCTGGTATTACTGCTGGTAGACCTCCTTTTCTTTCTGTACTGTCTTGTGACATACCTACTTCTTCTCAACATGGCAGAAAGAGAAACTTACATGACTGTTCAAACTGTGGGATAGAGTGTTAAAGTCAGGGGAAGAGCAGAAACAGAGAGAAAAGAGAAATATTGACAGAACGTAGAAAACACTATGCTCCAGACTGAAAACCACCCCTCTTGCTACTGAGTCATATTAAAACTGTTATGAGCAAATCAGCAGATTAACTGGCTTGAAATACAGATATATGAATTCTATGGAAGATAATGCCTCCCAAGAATTTTGTATAATTTAAATTATTGTTTTTTTTTTTTTTTTTTTTTTTAATTGTGCAACTGTATCTTTATGTGTTATTAGATGCATTACTATTTGTTATTAGTATGAAAGTAACTTCTAAAATAAAAGAAGTTAATGACAAATAGTATAGAAATCCTATATGTCATTTAAAATCTAGCTTTGCCTGCTAAATATTTGAAAATATTTATTCAGCCTTGTTCTTAGGTGACTTTGGAGTTATTAGGAGTTTTCCAAATACTTGTTAACTGTAAATTTAATTTAATCCAGTAAATTTGAACAATAATTATCTCATGCTTTGTCAACTGGTCATTGAATTAATGTCTAAAAATTAAAATGAAATTCACATAAATTGTAAAAGGATCCTTCATTTCCTTTGTTAAATCTAACAGTAATATTCTGTACCTAGAAAGCAGACACTGAACTACTGCATTAGATGTTTACGAAATTATGTTTCTTGGAAAACAAGAGAATGAAGAAGCCAGAAAGAAAGTAGAGTCAGTGCCCAAGTTCTGAATAAAACTGAAAACAACTGTACTTGGATTTGACTAAAAGGAAAACATTACCATCTTTCTCAAGTTTCATCTCTATATTTTTCTTCTGTATACTTTCTTGAAATATCTTCCACATTCAAATTAGATTTCCATCACAATGAGTTATTTATAATTCATTTAATTCTATTTTTTAATATATAACAAAGCAGATGAAGGGGATGTCAGGAGACCACACATGAATAACAAGCATATGTATTACAGTGGAAAATACATCTCATTCATTGAATTGTTCCTTACTTCTGCGATAAGATATCTTTATATTAGAATAAGAGAAATGCTTTTTAAATGAAAGAGGCAGAATTCAGATACTTCAAATATTATCTCAGATGGTCTTTGAAGAAACTTTTTCTAGAATAGCATCTAGAAGAGCATACAAGACCCTGTTAGCATTAACTCTTTCAGTGAGGAGAACTAGAAAAGAAACTTGCATTCAATTTACTGACAGTTCCATTATTATCACATACATAAATTTGACGGTGTTAAGACCGTTTCAGTATTAGATAGCAAGAAATTATGCAGCATGTATTTGTAAGGTTGCCATAAACACTTCAGCCTACAAACTTTTTTTTTTAATCTATCTGCTGTTTCAGAATAAAATCTATAAATATCTCCAGTAAAAATCGATTATAATTTTAGAAGATATTTCCAATCCACATAAGCTTTGTCTTTCCTAAGGGGGAAAAAAAAATGCATCTTCTTAAATTATTAACATATCACAGAGATAAAAATAAATATTACTTTAGCACTTATCTAGTTTATAAGTGGGTGCTAAACAGCATATAAAAACTGTATTTGGGGCCCCTTCTGAATGTGCAGTGGTAATTAACACAGCTCTTGAATGAACACAGAATCACAGAATCACCAAGGTTGGAAAAGACCTTCAAGATCATCCAGTCCAACCATGCACCTACCACCAATAGTACTCACTAAACCATGTCCCAGTTTAAGTAAAAGCAGATATCAAATATCCTGATTTGGTCCACGTTAAACTAAAGTGTACATTCAATTGGTGCATCCAAATAGGCTTAGAAAATTTGCACTTCTAACTTAACTTGAAATTTTGGTTATCACCATGCATTTCAGAAGATTTTTCACAGCATTTGATCTTATCTTAAGACTAATTTACTTACTAAGGGTAATCACTCAAATCTTGATTACAAGAGTAGTTTTTCTCTTTTGTAATTAATAAAATTTCATAATGATCCCTTTTTTGTACTTGATATCCATCAGTTACCAAGAGAAGACAGATGAACAGAATTTTTTTTCTATCCTTTTATCAGTATTTTAAATTAAAGGCTGAGGTAGCAACACGAATTTGTTAATCATTACTAAACATCATACAGTTATACCTATGTTCCAATTTAATATGATTTTGTGATGTAGAGAACACCATAGGTACTGTTCTTCTAAGACCATTATTTTCAGCAGCAGGAATAATTGAGGCTTTTAAATCTTTTGCTATCCAGTATGCCATTTTAATTAGTTCAAACTATTCAAAATTATATATTTTTTTCCATCTATTTGTGTGACATTTCACCACTGAATAAATAAATGTAAAGAGAATAATTTCATTCTAACAACACAGAATTATCTTGACCTGTGAAGTCACTTCGCTATCAAAATGAAAGCAAAATTATTATTTATACTTGTTTGTCAACAGCCTTCCAATTTCTTATGGCATAATAAAATAGGCAGTCTAGGGGGATCAAAAGCAGGGTGGTGGTGGGGTTTTTTTCTTCATTTTAGAACACTATTCATGATCATCAAGTAACTGCCTTACCATTTTAGTGTATTTAAATTCTGCTTCTTACAATTCACAATCTTCGCACACTGAATTTTTGAATTACATGGCACCACTATGGACTAGAAGACGGCTATTAATGGCCAAGATGTATCTAAATGTGCTTTTACTATTTGTAACAATTGTGAGAGATTATGCCATGTATTATGAAGCCCTCATCACCACCTCATCATTGTGAAAATGGACTAGTATTTCCATCTAACAGTGAACAGAAGAAAAAAATGTTCTGTGACTATAATTACAGAAATTTAACTTCAATATGACATATACATAAATCTTGCTTCAGCTCATTTTAAGCAACAGTTTGGTGCCCACCTAATAGAACTAGTTTTTGTCACACATTTAAAAATAATATTACTCTTTCTCTTGTACAAAAGTTGATTATAAAATCAGAGAATGGAAAAAATACAGAAAGCGTTAATAAAAGCCAATTAAGGATTGAAAATGAACCTGATTCCAAAGGAAAAAAAAATTACATCTTTCTGTAGGAAATTATATATCCTTTAAGAGCAAATTACAGATACTTGTTAATTATTAAAACAAGTTCAAGTATCTCTAAAATTATGGTGTTTCATGTAGTACACAATTTGATATCATTAACCTTATTGTATCTTTTACTTAAATGCACAAACTTTTCACCTTAAAGTTTTAGACTCAAGCAGTTGAGAAAGTAAAACAGTAAAGACACTGTTCAAATGGCATGAGATTGTGATTAAATGGAGGTCTGATGTGATGATCAAAATTTAGCACTGAAATACTTTAACTGATGCCTTGTTAGCTTTTACAGCATTCAGCTCATATGTAGCAGATTAATGTGTGCCAGTGAATTACATCCTCCATTTGGAACTCTGACAGAGTGTTTCAGAGAGTAAATGAAAAGAAAGATGCAAGTCTTGGACTCTACAATTTGGATTAGATTTTTCCTGCTGACTTCATTTGTTCGAAATTTCACTCACACACATAACAACAGTTATTTAGAAAACATATTTATGAAAAAAAGATCATTCTTTCAGCTAAAATGTATAGTGGATATTTTGTCTCAGATGTTCATAGCACTTGAAGTGATAGTGACGCATGCAAGAATAAGACCATGTAGTTCTTAGCTGTAAGGACGCAAATGATAGAAAAAAAATGAAAGAAATAGTAGGTTTTGTAGTTTTGTGTGTCACTTATCTCTGTCATTGTTTTTCTGGTGTTTACTTATGGTTCCATTAACATTTTCAATGTTTTGGTTTGCTTTCTGCTGTAAATACTGTGATGTTAAATTTTTATGAGAGACATTTAATTTTATTAATTTTTTTTTTCTCTCTTTCCTTTCTGTTAATGAAATAGCTGTGTGGGTGTTCAGTTTTTTTTTTTGTTGATTTGTTTTGGTTTGGTTTGGTGTTTTTGTTTTTTCTTTTAGCTTGTGAAATTTATTCATAGTGTACAGTCTCTCATTCTTATGCCTAGCTTGTCTTACTTATGCCTGCTGGTCAAACTGAGGGAAAAAGACAACATAGCCAGTGGAATTAGGGATGGGTGTACTGGAAAGAATATAGGAATGCTGTCCCTATGTGCCGAGATAGGATAAGGAAAGCCAACATATAGATGGAATTAAACTTGGTGAAGGATGTGAAAAATAACAAAAAAAAAATCTTTAAATACATTGGTCATAATAGACATGCAAAAAAAGTTGTACCCCCTCGATATATGAGAAGAGACAACTGATTTCCTCGAAAGGTACTTAGTGAGTTCTTTGCCTGAGTGTTCACTGTCAGTATGGCTTACCATGTGTTTTGTATCCCTGAACTTCTAGGCGAGATGGGGGAAGCAAAAACCCTACCATTGTGAGACCAGAGTAAGCCCAAGACCAACTCATGAGGCTGAGTGTGTACAAGTCTACAGAGCTGGATGGCATGCATCCCAGGGTCCTGAAGGAATTGCTGATGTTGTTACCAAAATTGTGGCTGTCATCAAGGTCACCAGTGACTGGAAAAAGGGAAACAACACTCCTACTTTGAAGAAAGGGAGAAAGGAAGACCCAAGGAATTACAGGCTGATGACCCTCATGTTAGTACCTATGAAGATAGTGGAGCAGGTCATCCTGGAAGAGATGTTAGCGTACATGTGAGATGAGGAGGTGTTCATCCTGTTCAACATATCTTCACCAAGGGCAGATGGTGCCTGATCTAACATGGCTTTCTGTTATGGAGAAACAGTTTACTAGACAAAGGAAAGGTAACAGATGCTGTCTATTTGGATTTGTGAAAGGTTTTTGACATGGTCCTGCACCACATCCTTATCTTTAAATTGGAGAGATTTGTATTTGAAAGCTGGACTAATCAATGGATAAAGAATCAGTTGAATGGTCATAGCCAGAAGGTTATTATCAATGGCTCTATGCTCGGCTGGAGACTGGTCACAAGTGGTGTCCCTCAGGAGTCCATCTTGGGATGGGTGCTCTTCAGCATCTCAATCAATTTTGTCGACAGTGGGATTGAGTGTGCTCACAGCAAGTTTGCTGATGACATCATGCCGAGTGGTGCACTTGAAGCAACAGAAGGGAAGGACATCATACAGAGAGAGTTGGACAGACTTGAAAAATGGGCATGATGAATGAATCTACGATTCTATTACTCCACTGCCATAAAACTAGTATCCTTAGTAATACTTCATTCCGAAGTTTTCATGTTAACAGCTGAAATGCTACATTAAAAGGGCAAGTTAAAATCTAAGTGCTAGTTGTCAAAGAACTACAGATTTGCTAGAGCTGAAAGCTACATCTGGAGAATGTCTAATAGAAGTCCACCATCAAACCAGGGCCAGCTCTGGAAAGTTGCTCATGGCCATGCTCTGTCCAGTTTTAAATACTGCTATGGATGGAAACCTTTCTGGACCACTCTTCACCAGTGCTTGGTCACCCTCAAACTAAAATAATAATTAAAAAAATAATAATTTACATTTTCTTGAATTCTTATATTTCAGCTTGTGATCCTTGCCACTTATATGGTCACGAGGCCCTTGTGAGAAGAGTCTGATTCCATCTTCTGCATGGACAAGATTTCCCTGAGACTTCTAACTTTGGCACAAATGATTCTACCTCTGAATTTTCCTTTGCATGGACAGTGGCCTTTTTCATTAATATCTGTGACCCTTCATTGGACTCACTCTAGTGTACTCATGTTTCTCTTTATTGAGAAGTCCAACATTTGACCCAGCACTCCAGATACATCTGACCAGAACTGTGTAGACAGGAATGATCCCATTCCATCAGCCCAGGAAGCTGTTGGCTATGTCACAAGCAGCATTATAGCTTCATGGTCAACATTTTATTCAGCAGCACCACAAGCACTTTTCTGTTATGCTGCATTCTATTTGGTCAGCTTCAAGCATGCTAGGTATTTAAAAGATTGCTGATGTTCATGTTCAAAGCTTCCCAATCCCCATTCTTGAAATTCATGAAGTTTCTGTTAGCCCATTTCTCTGCACTGATCAGGTCTCTTTGAATAACAAAATGTATGGGAACTGCTGAGTCATGGCCTAAACCTCTGATTGATCACCTGAGGCGAGCACTGAGTCAGCCAGAGGAGCACAGGTGAAAGCAATTCACCTGTGCTGCTGGAAGGGGTGGAGCCTGGCTCCATTTCACAGAATCACAGAATTATAGGGGTTGGATGGGACCTCCAGAGATCATCAAGACCAACCCCCCTGCCAAAGCAGGTTCCCTACACCAGGTCGCACAGGTAGGCATCCAGGCAGGTCTTGAACATCTCCAGAGAAGGAGACTCCACCACCTCCCTGGGCAGCCTGTTCCAGTGCTCCATCACTCTCACCGTAAAGAAGTTCTTGCGCACATTTATGCGGAACTTCCTATGCTGCAGTTTTTGGCCATTTTCCCTTGTCCTGTCTCCACTCACCACTGAAAAGAGTCTGTCCTCGCCATTCTGCCCCCCACACCTTAGGTACTTATAGACCTGGATCAGGTCCCCTCTCAGTCTTCTTTTCTCAAGGCTGAACAGACCCAGTTCACTCAGCCTTTCTTCATAGGAGAGATGCTCCAGGCTCCTCACCATTTTTGTGGCCCTCCGCTGGACTCTTTCCAAGAGATCCCTGTCTTTTTTGTACTGGGGAGCCAGTACAAAATGTACAGTATTTAAAAGCTGGCTATCAGTCAGGAAGGACCTCTTCTGGAGATCTGTTCTGCTGGTGTTTTGTAAGTGAGCCCAGGATAGGGGTAAGCTTTCTGTCTATTCTCTTTTTGTTATCATTATCTGCTTTGCCAAACTCTTTTGTTTATTTTGTAATTATAACATCTTAATATTCATTGAGTATACACAAAGCTACTTTGTGTGTTGTTTTGATGACATATTTTCTTAGAACCATAGAACCTCATCTTGATCACCTCTAAGGATGCTGCATTCACAACTTTTCCCGGCAAGCTTTTCAAGTGCTTCATCAATTTCTGTGTAAAAGAATTCTTGCTAACATCTAACCTAAGTCTCCTCTCTCTTAGCTTAAAGCCATTTTCCCTTATGCTATCACAATCAGACAGAATAAAGAATCAGTTCTCCTTCCACTAGTAAGTTTCTTTCAAGTACTGGAAGGCCACAGCAGGTCTCTGGAGCCTTCTCTTCTCCAGGCTGAACAAGCCCATCTTCCTCAAACTTTCTTCACAGGAGAGGTGCTCCAGCCCTTTGATCATGTTAATCCTCCTCTGGACCTACTCCAGCAGTTCTGCATGCTTCCAGTGCTCGGGGCCCCAGTATGGGAGATAATACTCCAGATAAAAACTTAAAAGTGCAGAGCAGAAGGAGACAATCACCTTCCTCTTCCTGATGGCCACCCCTCTTTTGATGGAGCCCAGGATACCATTGGCCTTTCAGGATGCAAGAGCACACAGCTTGCTCATGTTCAATTTTTTGTCTGTCAGGATCCCATTTTATTTAAGGTATTAGGTTTAGGAAGTTCTCAATTTTCATTTCATATCCTTTATTAACCTAAGGAAAAATATCAGTCTTAAGTATATCCAACATAGTCCCCTAAACAAAGTAAAAAATATGTTATTGTGAAAATTCGCACATAATTTAATGAACTATTTTTAGAGTTTAAGCAAGAAAATTACAAATTGCATTCTGCTTTACTTACAAGAATTTTCCATTTTGGAAGAATATTGCTACCTCTGTCTCATAAATTTGAGAAATCAGCCCCTATTAACAATGTGGTTTTTAAAAGATCACTATTTTGATACAACTATAACAGATTAGTGTGAGCTGGCTTGTAGTTTAATCAGTACTACCTGACACAGGAGTATCAAGTACAAATCACTAGTAACAATTTTTCAATCACTGAATTCAAGTAGGGAAAGGTTGATCATGGAATCACAGAATATCTTGCATTGGAAAGGACCTCAAGGATCATCAAATTCCAACACTCCGGACAGAGGCAGGGTTGCCATATACAAGAAGATGGCTGAGGTAATATTACAGATGCAAAACATGAATCATCTTGTGTCCAAAGCACTTTTACAAAGCATACATCTGTGAACAAATGCCTACACAGTACTACGAACTATAGTCAACAACGACAAAGCACATGGGAATGGCAGAAATCTGCACCACAGGAGGTTCACACTGGATGCTCAGTTTCTCTAATGAGTTTCTGCAAGTTAGATAAAATTTCTTTGATTAATTTTTCAGTCTATTATTTCCATGTGGTTTTTCCTGTTTCAAATCTTCTCTGTGTTGCATAATTGACAATTCAGTACCAGATTCCACAGACATTTTTAAAATTTGATTCTTACTTTAAATGCTGAGGGATGAGTGGAGGAGCTAGAAACTAGAAAACATCTGAACGGGAAAAGGGATGTGTAAAAGAAGTAGAAAGGTAAGTTATAAAATTCTGAACTGGTGAATTAATAGGACGATTCATGACACAACACTCTCTGATGCCACAAAACATGGGTAGTGAGACACAGGTATGATTGTCACTGAGCTTACTGGAACACAGCGATCTCATACAGGCTCACTGGCCAGCATAAGAGCACTTCCCCTTTTATAACCTCAGTGTAAAATGCACACATCTCAAAGTCATCTCTGTTGGCTTTCATTTCATGTCAGAAAGCACTCCAGCTTTATATATCAGAATTCAACAGCTGAGGTGTAGGGGCAGTATACCCGTTGTCTTAATGCATTGGACTGGGAACTGTATATTAAGAAGAAATAAAAACATTAAAAAAAAAAAAAAAAAAAAAAAAAAAAAAAAAAAAAA
>NW_024884833.1:1636411-1656243 GCF_019232065.1 Centrocercus urophasianus
AAAAAAAAAAAAAAAAAAAAAAAAAAAAAAAAAAAAAAAAAAAAAAAGCACAGAAAATAGGGAAAAAGAGGGAAAGAGGTAAAGGCAGAAGTAATATTAGATGACAGACTCTGTTGTCTTTGTAATTTAAGGTTTTCTAGTAGAAAATGGAAAACTGATTAATTTTCGGAGTTCTGTACACTCTCTTCAAAGAAACATTTAGAGATAAGCACTATAATGGTATGATTTAAATTATCCTAAAATATTGTTTACAGTTAAATGGTATTTATGACCCTTTTCAAAAAATCGTTAAATCATTATCAAGTTAATTATCTATTCTGGACCATGTGTATATTCTAAAGAGAGGAAATTAATTAAAGGAATATAACTTTAGCATTAAAAAAATAAAATAAAAAAATTGCATAATTTATTTATCTTTAATGAAACACTAGTGTGTAATCAGAAATGGACATCAGTGAAAAAATTTCACAAGCCTGGGGCATAAGATCCTTCCTAGAGGTTCAAATTCATAGCATTTGAATATAAATGATTAAGTGTATGCTATGAAATATCAGCTTTTTTGGTTTTCTGCATCTGTTGTTAGAACTTGAACTGCAGTTGAATTCTAAAATTATCTCTGTTTTAGAAGCAGCTGAGAACTCACTGTCTGTATAGTCAAAGACACCAATTTCCCTTGAAACTATGAGTTACCTGTCCAGTATTTTCCTAGAAATATTCCCCTAAGTAGCAGGGATTATGTAACTCCCTTGATCATTTTTTTTTTCTCACTTCAAAGACATAAGTTACTAACATTTACTTG
Source organism: Centrocercus urophasianus (assembly GCF_019232065.1). Lineage (NCBI taxonomy): Eukaryota > Metazoa > Chordata > Aves > Galliformes > Phasianidae > Centrocercus > Centrocercus urophasianus. Next base: position 1,637,211 of record NW_024884833.1, read on the forward strand.
TAATGTCCAAATATACTGGTTAAGAGAAACAAGTATAGTCAAGATTATTAACTTACCTGAGAAAAGTTAGCTTAGGATAGGGTGCAGGAGTGACATGTGTGAAAAATAATTAAGACAAGAGACTCTTTTCTTTTGAATCCATTAGTCCTGATTCATCCCTTGTCCTCTACAATCAGATGCTTAACAAGCATCATTTCTGAAGCTGATCTATAAATAAGAGACAGCAGTTTAGTCTGCTTTAAGAGATCTACTGCTCAAAGAGAACAGCTCTGAAGTTTGAGCTTGAAGTTTTGCATTCTGTTTATCACTGAAGAAGTAAATAATATTAAATCTTATGTGTAAATAATAATGTACAATTATGAAAATGTTTTTGTTTTTTTTTTTTTTATATTCATTCTCTTTTACATAAGACAATACTTTTCCATTCTTACTGATACTTCAGAATGCTTTTTTTGTAAAATGGAAAGTTAAGACAGATCTATTAACATCTAAACAACTGAAACTCTTCATCCCCAGGCTTCAAGATTAGTGCGTGTTTCCCTGAAAGTTACAGTGTATTTTACATGGAAGAACAAGACATTGAAGCACACACCCAGTGATAAACAAAAAAGAGCAAACAACAATCATAATGCTATAAGAAGCTAAAGATTTGACAGATATACTCAACACAATAAAATAAAATATAATAAAATAAAATGCAATAACAAAGCTACCTATGAACTCTCATTTGACCAGAAAATATTGAAGAGGAATATATACAAAATTATCTGATCAGAAAAGACAATTTGGAGTATTTCAGACTGCAGGTGGAATTTTTTGGTTATTGCAAAGGTAAACAAACCAAGACAGATTTCTGCAGTTGGGAATCTGAGTATATTTTAACTTTGAAAATCTGATATTTTTATAAAATCAATATTTACTTATTTTACCCACATTTCCTAACTTCCACATGTCAAAATCAGATAAGAAAATTAGTTGTTTAGTTAAAAATTCTCAATATCTTCAATTCATATATTCACATTCATTATGGAGGAAACAAAGAAGTTTAAAATACAGCTATAAATTAGTTAGTTTCTAATCACTGGAAGAATCTACCCATAGGGAGGAAATACTTTCTTTCCATTCAATCATATGATACGCAAAACATTCTAAAAAGATTCAGTGATCAATTTTAATGCAAACCATAGTTCTCATTCTAGTTGTTATCTGCCCATTACCTCTGAGTTCCCTAAATTGATCATGATGTGTCATTGATACTTAGCTGATTTCCTTAGCTGAGTAAATGAGCTCCTGCTTTGTGTAGCTGCAAAGTTGCTGTCAACTTACAATCATGACATTTTTTTCTTGAAGATTTTTTATTAGGGAAAATTCCACACACTTTTCATGTAAAACTAAAAGCTATCTTTAGCATACTCATTCTACATGCGTTATAGTTATACATCTCCAAAGTGCTCCATTTCACTGTACTACTTTTAGGAGCCTACAATCCATGAGTTAAAAAACAAAAACAAAACAAAAAAAAAACCCAATGACTAATGCTAAATGGAATGCAAGTCATGAATACAAGAGAATGATTTTTGGTTAGCAAAATAGGGTTAGTGAAAGTAACAGTTAAAAAAAATCGGTTTTATTTTTCTATGTAAAGACATTAATTAAAAAATTACAATTAATAGTTTTAAAAAAGTTTTCAACAGCAACTATTTGAGATGTAGTAATTACAAAATAATTTATTATAAACCATGAGGCTGAACAAATATTCAGGTACTAGAATCAGGCATACCATCATGGTGTGTGGCCACCTTCTGTACAACTAACAATACAATTTGTGATTGCAGATCTGCATCAATAAACAGCTGTACAATACATTAATAAAATAGCATAGCTGCAGTTTCTTGTCAGAAAAATAGAAAACCTTACTTCATGAATGACTGAATTTGGTACAATGTAAAGAGCTGATCACAAAATAATAAACATTTATCAGAACAATAAATGATAAGAAGACTTTTTTTCAAGCACTTTGTTTGCTAAGTATTTACTGATTAAAAGCATTTATTGAGGTTTGTAAAAGGGATAATGTAAGTACATGTTTTTTCCTACAGTAATTAAAATTTTAATAAACACCTTTAATATCAAATTATTCCTTAATTAGTGTACTGATTAATTATATTAAGGAAATCTGAATTAATTTCCTATGAAAAATTTAATTTTTTAAAAATATATATAGACCGTGTTTAATTTTCAGGAAAATTCTTATCAACTTAATCTGAAAAACTCTTCCTAATACAGTAGACAGAATATCAGCTTCCTTGAAAAGTCTTTCTTAATTGCAATCTATGTCTAGTTTTTCAGCTTAATGCAAACATTTTTAGATGCTACAACCTTTAAGTCATTTTCATCAGAGCACTGATATTGAGAAAGGTCAGTGGACACGTTACACTTTATACAGAAAGTACATCTGAAGACAAAATATTGTATTAAAAAAAAAAAAGGAAGGTAAAAAAGATACGTGATAAAGATTTTCCACTAATGTTTCTTGGTTTATGAAATGTAAACATCAGAAGATATCCAGTAAAACATTATCAGCTTCTTCACATGTGGCAGCTGTTCCATCGTAAAGTCATAGAATATATAGTCATAGCATATCCTGAGTTGGAAGAAACCCACAATTAAACTCCTGCCTCTGCAGCATAATTAAAACCATATTTCTAAAGAGTAGTGTACAAATGTTTCTTGAGCTCCGATCTTCCAGAACTCCAGCCTTTACCTGGGCTATTTTCTGTACCTTAGCTAACTTGGCTGTGTCTCTTTGAGAATTTAGATTTATTTAGTATTACAGTTCCCAAGATGAAGATGCACTAAATTTTACACCATAATGAATAATTTCCTCCTTTCCTTTCTTCACTCAGATTTATTCACAGATTTAAAACAAATTATGTCAAGTGGATTATCCTTGTCACTCTTATAATGATGTGAGAATCCTTCCTGGTTTTTTTTTTTTTGGCTCAAAGCTTGCTTCCTTAGGTATTTTGTTGAGGAGGCAAGTGATGGATGTTGTGTGGCAATCAACATCGCTATGTGGACAATTTTACATCTTTGGAGCTGTTTACCTTCGGAAGATAGTGCTCAGGACTGTTTACTGGCGGAAGATCTAGCCTGTTACCAAATAACTCCTGTTTGCTATGGAAGACTGGGGGACAATGCCATTGTATCCTGAGAAGGCAAGATACAAGTTGGCGCCTCCCTGCTCCCTCTTATCTGCTGGCAAGGCCAGGAAGATAGGAACAAAGGAGTTTCTGCCGAGATCCCAGAGCCAGAAGCTGCCACTCAAAGGAGAGCTGACTCAACCACTTTGGATTTGAGCTGTCACTCCAAAGACAGCTGACTCAACCACTTTGAAGCATTGAAAAAGGGCCATGATTGCCATGGTTGTGGTCATCCTTCGTCGTCAATAGAACAACAATGCCCGACGACCCACCACTACTGAAGATCAAAGACTGAACTACGAACCACGCTGGATCCATGGTGGTGACTATCTCCCTCTTGCTGCCTATAAAGACTCCTTGCCTCTTCTTTCCTATCTTTTCTATCACCCTCCTTCCCTTCCCCATTACCCTAATTCATAATAGTGTCCGCCCTCCTCTTCCCCATTTCCCTGACTAAGATTTGTAATAAACTGGTCAGACCAACACTTGAACTGTTGCTTCTAACTCTCACGCCGGGTATATAGATAACAAAAGAACCTCCTCTCCCTCCTATAAATTGGAGCGAGACAAATGACTATACAATACTCAGTTTTTAAATACCTCCAATCTTAATCTGAGTAAATTCTAATATATATTAGCAAACTGTCTCTTCAACGGTCCAATCCAATAGTTATATTGTAGTTGCCCAGAACTAGCTATTAGAAGGCTGGACACTCCTCGAGAAAGAAGTCTTAAAGATTCAGGAGATAAGCCAACGGGGAAGAAAACAGAAAATTGCACGAATGAACAGGGAACATTTGATGAGCCTTTGGGAGAAAAAGAGTCTACTTTCTGTGGAAGAAAAGAAGGGAAACCTGGGGAGAGTACAAAAAAATGGTTAGGATATACAGGGAGAAAAAGCTTGGACTCAGCTTTGCCACTGAGGTAAAAGAGAACTGAAAGCTTTCTTATAAATATATTAACAGTAAGAAGAGAGTTAAGGAGAATCTCCAGCCTTTACTGGATGCAGCAGAAAACATGATCACTGAGGATAAGAAAAATGTTGAGGTTCTCCAGACCTTCTTTACATCTGTTCTTATAAGTTAGACCAAATATCCTTGGAGTACTCTATCCCCTGAGTAGGAGACTGGGATGGGGAGCAGAATAAATGCTCAATGATTCAGATGGAAACAGAGAACTACTACTTCACCTGAACTGCCACAAGTCCATGGGGCCAGAAGGAACCCACCTGTGGGTGCTGAGCGAGATGGTGGAATTGATTGTCAAGACACATTCCTCAATCCATCAGAATTCCTGGTGAACTGGAGAGGTCTCAGAGAATTGGAGTCATGCCAATGTGACCCCATCTGCACAGATCATAGGGTCATACGGGGGATCTCAGGAACTAAAAGGCCCATCAGCCTGACCTCACTGTCATAAAAGATTATGGAACAGATCATCTTGAGGGAGATTGCACAGCATGTGCAAGACAACTGGGGGATCAGACCTAACCAGCATGGGTTTGTGAAAACATGCCCTGTTTGAACAATATAATCTCCTTCCATGATTGAGTGACCAACCTGGTAGATGAGGGAAAGGCTGTGGGTGTAGTCTGCCTAGACTTCAGCATAGTCTTTGACTCAGTCTCCCACAGTATTCTCCTAAAGAGTCTGATAGCCCATGGCTTGGACACGTGCGCTACTTGTTGGGTAAAAAACCTGCTGGAGAACCATCCTGTGTTTGGTAATGAATGGTGTTCCCCAGGGGTCAGTACTGTGGCTGTCCTATTTAATATCTTGATTGATGAATCTTGATTGGACAAGAGAATTGAGTGCACTCTCAGAAAGTTTGCAGACAACATCAAGTTGGGAAGAAGTATCAATCTGCAACGGGGTAAGATAGCCCTACACAGGGATCACAATAGGCAAAATAGCTAGGCTGAGTCCAATTTTAAGACGTTCAACAAGACCATGTACTAGGTCCTGCGTTTCAGTCTCAACAGTCCCATGGAATGCTACACACCTGGGGCAGAGTAGCTGCAAGACTGCATGGAAGAAACAGACCAGGGTCTTGATTGACGCTTGGCTAAACATGAGTCAGCAGTGTACCCAGGTAGCCAAGAAGGCCAATGGCATCCTTGCTTGTATGAGAAATAGTGTTCCCAGCAGGAGCAAGAATGTGATCATCCCTCTGTAATGAGCCCTGGTGAGATCACACCTCAAGTACTGTGTTCAGTTTTAGGACCCTCACTACACAAAAGATATCAAGGCCCTGAAGCGTGTTCAGAGAAGGGCAAAGAAGCAGGTGAGGGGTCTGGAGAACATGTCTTATGAGAAGCAGCTGGGAGAATGGGGATTGTTTAGTCTGGAGAAAAGAGGGTTCAAGGGACACCTTATCACTCTCTACAATTACCTCAAAGGAGGTTGTGGTGGGGTGAAGGTTGGCCACTTCTCTCAAATAGCAAGAGATAAGATTAAAGGGAAGGGCCTCAGGCTGCACCAGAGTAGTTTCAGTTTGGACGTTAGGAAAATTTTCTTCTCCAAGAGAATGGTCAGATGCTGGTACAGTCCTCCCAGGGAAGTAGTTGAGTCACTGTCCCTGGAGGTGTTCAATAAACATTTAGATGTTGTACTAAGGAACATAGTTAAGTGGGGAAATAGTCATGGTGGCTGTGTGGGTGGACTGGATGATCTTGGAGTTTTTTCCAACCTGGATGATTCTGTGACTCTGTGTCTACTGTTAAATTCTCCTCAAACTTACTAAGCAAAGTTGTCTATAGCAGCTACCTTCTTCTGTACATAAAAGCGTATCCACATTAGCTGTCTTAAGCTTTCAGTAATCTTTATAAACTAACTTAATTTAAAAATAAAGATTAGTAAGCATTTCCTCAGCATAAATCTACATGTTTCACTTCCCTGCGCTTTCTCCAGTTTGTCAACAATCATTTCTTTGGTGGATTAGATTTACACTGCATTATAAACCTCAGTAGGCCTATATATGCATGTTTAAGTTATGTTTAAGTTGATACATTTACTTTGTCCTTGTTTATGGATCAAAATATAGTGGTAGACACTACAGCTGCACTGTAACACAAGGACATTTTCACACACACACACACACACACACACACACAAAAAAAAGTTAATTTTCAAAATCATCCCAAAGACACTAGTCTATTCTGAACTGTCTGAACTGTATTTTTCATTCTTACCTTTTTACCTGTTTGACTTTACATTTGTAGTAGCTTAAATATATAATTTCCTCTAAAGCATGAGTTCAAATAACTATTTTTTCTCTCAGATATAGAACCATTTGCAAATATTCTCAACAACTGCTTTGTATATTTTTCAAAAACATGTACGAAATTATTGGAGGGAAAATATTGACCTAGGTGGGACCTTCCTTGTAGCACAAAATAAATGTGGCATCAATCATTGGAAAGCTAAAGGAGGTAAGCAGTACTTTCATCTTGGAATTTTGGAGGGCAGACTTTGGCCTTGTTAAAGAAGATAATCTGAAGGGATCAGGAGCTGGCCATCTCCATTTGCTTAAAGACAAGTCAGACGGGAATCAGACAAGGCTGGCTGAATCGGACAAGGCTGGCTGAACAGAGGGTTTTAGCTAGAACTCAGGGAGAAAAAGAGTTTATAACCTTTGGAAAAATATGTAGGCTACTTAGGAGGACTACGAAGATGTTGTGAGGCTCTACAGTAACACAATCAGAATGGCCAAAGCCCAACTGGCGCTTAATATAGCTACTATGATTAAAGATAATTAAAAATTATTTTACAAATACATTAGCAAAAAAAGCAAGGATACAGTGTATCTATAATCTTTATTGGATATGGAAGAATTCATAGTGATGAAGGATGAAAAAAAGACTAAAGTAACCAAGAGTACTGAGGAAACTGATGAAAGTGCTCATAAGTACACTTTCCATAATTTATCATTAGTCCTGTCTATATGGAAACATTCCAGGTGCCAAAAGGCTAGCTAATATGGTGTCCACCTACAAGAAGGGTCAGAAGGAGGATCTGAGGAACTACTGGTCTGTCAGCTTGACCTTGGTGCCAGAGAAGGTAATGCACTAGTTCTTGAGCACCAGCACACAGGACAATCAGGTGACCAGACTCAATCAACATGGGTTTATGAAAAGCAGGTTTTGCTTCACTAAGCTGATCTCCTTCTGTGACAAGGTCACCCACATAGTGGATGAGGGAAAGGCTGTGATGTTGCATACCTGTACTTTAATAAAGCTTTTGGCATTGTTTTCCACAGCATTCTCCCAGAGAATCTGGCTGTTCATGGGCATAGACTTCACTGGGTAAGAAACTTTCTGAGTGGATGGTGAATAGCACTAAATCCAATTTGAGGTTGGTCACACATGGGTTTTATCAGGGATAAGTACTGGGGCAATTTTTCTTCAATATTTTTATCAATGATCTGTACAAAGGGATTAAGTGCACACTCAGTAAGCTTGCAGATGTCAGCAAGTTATGCAGGAATGCTAATGCTCTTGAGGACAGGAACACTCTGCAGAGAGATCTGAATAGACTAAATAAACACATTTTTTTCCAGCTGTATGGCATTCCAATAGGCTAACTGCCATCACCTGCACTTCGGTCACAACAACCCCATGCGATGCTACAGGCTGAGGAAGAGTAGCTGGAAAGCTGCCTGAGAGAAAAGGACCTGAGGATATTGGTCTATAGACATCTTAATATGAGTGAGCAGTGTGCCAAGATGGCTAAGAAGACCAGCAGCATCCTGGCTTGTATCAGAAGTGCGGCCAGGAGATGAGCTAAGCTACCATCCCTTATATTCAGCACTGATAAAGTTGAGTCTCAAATACTGTGTCCACTTTAGTGTCCTTAACTACACAAATAGCATCAAGGTGCTGGAGCATGCCCAATGAAGAGCAATGAAGCTGGTGAAGAGTATAGAGAACAAGCCACAAGCTGCAGCTGAGAAAACAGGAATTATTTAGCTTGAAGAAAATAAGTCTCAGTAGAAACATTATTGCCCTTTACAACTACCTCAATGAAGCCTGTAGAAAGGTGGAAGTCTGTCTCTAATCCCAAGTAAAAATCAACAGGACATGAGGAAATGGCCTAAAGTTTTGCTAGGGGAGGTTTAGATTGGATATTAGGAAACATTTCTTCTGTACAGTTTGTAAAAATGCAACATCAGGCAGACAGTATTTACAGAATGCAAAACATTCCCATAAATCAGTAATTTTGGAAGGAGTTTCCTGAAAGTCTGGGAACAAGAATTCATGGCAATCTTTCTATATACTTTCAGATACTTCGTGATTTGCTGAATCTGTTACTCAGAAATTCACTGTCAAAATGGACACTCCTATCTCAATTTCAGACATTAAGGGGAAAACCTAAAATAAGGAGTGAAAATATCCTAAACCAACTTAGCAGTTTTTGTGTTGTTAAATAATTACCAAATATCTAACGTTTCTACATATCTGTTTGGTTCTTTCCTTATGAATTTTTCCTACATTCAGACTATTATATGTGCTTTTATAAGCATTTTAAAAATACATTTAAAATATTTGAATATGTTCTTAAATGATGTACCAGCTCCAGACAGAATGGGATTCCTAGCCTATACTGACAAAGGAATATGAATGATGCTGATTTCTTAACTTGCCATTTGAAATAACTGGTGCTAAAGGGAGTAGCACACATACAGTTTCTGTTTGCACTTGACATTAACTTAAATAATGTGGTACTGTCCATCCCTTCTCTGACATTAAAATACAGCTCCTTTCTTTACATTTTTTAATTTTACAGTTCTTGCTATTGCTACAAGTGAAATCAATAACTGAAATAACCTCATTGTCAGAGTTTAAATCTGAATCCGAGAGAAATTCAGTCCTAGTTATCGCAAGCACTCATACAACAAAGCAAACAGTTTCCGTATCAGGCCTGTCTGCAAATGGTACTTACGAAGCTATTCTGGGAAACAGTTGCTTGGTTTTGTTTTGTTTGTTCTTGTTGTTTCCTTCCTTCCTTCCTCCTTCCCTCCCTCCCTCCCTCCCTCCCTTTATTCCTTCCTTCCTTCCTTCCTTCCTTCCTTCCTTCCTTCCTTCCTTCCTTCCTCACTCCCTCCCTCCCTCCCTCCTTCCCTGCCTTTTTAATGTAAACCATACATGTCCAATTGCAAGTTTTACTACAGAATAATTAATTTCAACAACATAATCATTTTAGAAGATCTATCATTTAATATAGTAGTCTTTAGAAGTAAAGATTTGAATGTGAACTGCCTGAATGTGTTTTGCCTTGCTGAAAAATGCCAAATAATTATAAGAGATGTAATTACATCAGCTGTTACAGAAACAAGTGTTCTTTGAAAAACAAAGCTAAATAAAATGAAGGAATCAAATTGAAAAAGAAAAAAAGAAAAAAAGAAAAAAAGAGGAAAAAAAGGAAACATATTTAATTCCATCAATATCAAGCTACCTTTTCCTGATCCTGTTTAGAAGAGAATTTGTCTCAGTCCTTGCATTTGTTAAAGGTTATCACTGGCCTGTCAGCAAATTTTCAGCTGTTCCTGATTCTACAACAAATCTTAATGAGTTTTCCATCATATAGCATGATAGCTGATGCATGCCTCTGGAACTATGAACAAAGTGTTCAGACAACTGGGAATGGAACTAGCACACAAGAAATGTATTCTTTATGGTTAGTATTTTTTGTTAATATTTTGTTAATATTAAATTTGCCTTTTTATTGTCAGTTGCAACAATTTCTACTGAATGAACAAGGAACCGTGGCTATCTTCTAAGACATCACATCAAAAGAAGGAGCACAAGCAAAATGTCAGAACAGAAGCTGTGCAACGAAGAACAAAGAAAAAAATAAACAGAAAAAAAAAAATACTGGAATGTAGCAGAAACTGTAGAACTCTTTCTTAGGGTGGGGGGAATGGTGAAAATTATCATTATGTCCTGTGTGTTTGCTAAAATCACTAAGTAGGATGAATTACACCTACAGCAATGCGTTAGATTCTACTAACACAAATCAATTTAAAGAAGAAAGCCCAGGAACAAACATCTTACAAGAAACACCTTTCTTTGAACTCAGTGACTTGATATCTCATCATTACAGAGGTCATAAAGAAATATAATATCATATTATGTAGTTTGAACAGAAATCTGTTAAATAAATGGTCTCTGTGACTATCTACAAGGTCTACAGTCTTTCAAACTGGTAAGACAGACAGCTTATGCCATTAAAGCAGTGCTATGTGTAGGCCAATAAGTGCATATCTGGCACACCGCTTAATGTATACCATATAATGTGTGACATTTGTATGTACATAAATAAATATTCATGCAAGTTCAGATGTTACCAGTGTTATCAAATGGATCAATGTCAGCAGAAAACTTTTAGTTAAGTAAACTCTGCCAGTTAATTTAGCAAACATGAGAAAAGCTCTCTTTTCTTATGAAAAATTTTGTGATATTACTAATTTCACAGTAGATAAGGATTGTCTTAACCTAGCTGCCTTTTGTACTATTGAGAGCAAGGCATCCAATGATAAATACTGTAAACCAGCAGGCTGTACTTCTACAAACAGAAGGCTAAACAAATGTTTATAAATATGTAACTACACATAATATATATTACAAAATATAAAGAAGACAACTCAAAAAAAAAAAAAAAAAGTCATATTGCTTGAGATTTTACATTTTCTACAGCTACATATATTTAACTAGAAATAAAGGAGTGAAATTATTTTGCAGCCTTTGAATATTGCTTACTTTGTTTAGTCAAGTTTAAATACTTTTTTTAAAAGTCAGAATCAGATCTTGGCCACTTACATAAAGGGCATGATGTCCTCATCAAGCCAGCTAGGGAAGGACTTTCTGGTAATTTTATATTGCATTCCACTGACAAAAGGCCACAAGTAAGTTCATCAGCTAGTGTCAGTGTATTTCAGAGTTTGAGGTATTTCATCACAGAATCACAGAAATGTAGGGGTTGGAAGGGACCTCTAGAGATCATCAAGACCAACCCCCCTGCCAAAGCAGGTTCCCTACACCAGGTCGCACAGGTAGGCATCCAGGCAAGACTTGAACATCTCCAGAGAAGGAGACTCTACAACCCCCCTGGGCAGCCTGTTCCAGTGCTCTGTCACCTCACCGTAAAGAAGTTCTTACGCACATTTATGCGGAACTTCCTATGCTGCAGTTTCCGGCTGTTTCCCCTTGTCCTGTCTCCACGTGCCACTGAAAGGAGACTGGCCTCACCACTATGGCCCCCACACCTCAGATATTTATAGACCTGGATTAGATCCTCTCTCAGTCTTCTTTTCTCAAGGCTAAACAGATCCAGTTCACTAAGCATTTTTTCATAGGGGAGATGCTCCAGGCCCTTCACCATTTTTGTGGCCCTTCGCTGGAGTCTCTCCAAGAGATCCCTGTCTTTTTTGTACTGGGGAGCCCAGAACTGGACACAGTACTCTGGATGAGCCTCACCAGGGCAGAGTAGAGGGGGAGGATCACCTCCCTCGACCTGCTGGACACGCTCTTTTTTTATGCACCCCAGAATGCCATCGGCCTTTTTGGCCACGAGGGCAAACTGCTGGCTCATGGCCAACCTGTTGTCCACCAGGATGCCCAGATCCCTCTCTGCAGAGCTCCTCTCCAGCAGCTCATTTTGGTGCATGCAATTATTCCTCCCTAGGTATAAGACTCTATATTTGCTTTTGTTGAACCTCATCCAGTTTCTTACTGCCCAGCTCTCCACCCTGTCCAGGTCTCGCTGAATGGCAGCACAGCCTTCAGGCGTGTCAGCCAATCCTCCCAACTTCGTATCATCAGCAATCTTGCTGAGGGTGGCCACTATCCCCTCATCAAGGTCATTGTTGAAGATGTTGAACAAGACAGGACCCAGCACAGACCCCTGGGGGACACCACTGGTTACAGGTCTCCAGCCTGACTCTGCACCACCAACGACAACCTCTGTGCTCTGCCAGGCAGCCAGTTCTCAACCCACCTCACTGTCCACTTGTGTATCCTACACTTCCTCAGCTTTGTTATAAGGATGTCATGGGAAACAGTATCAAATTCCTTTCTAAAATCAAGGTAGAAGATGATGTAAACCAAACAATTCTCATTCTCATGTTCATCTGTGAGAATAGCATTTAAATAGAAAAGAAGTACTAAGTAATACTGTTAGAAGCCTCTTCAGGACAAGTAAGTAATCTTCCTATTGGATTTCACACAATAGTGATACCACAGTGTGATGAGAAGAGCATGTATTCATTATTCCAGATAAAAATATAATGTAGTAGAAGTTTCAGGATATACTTGCTACTCCTTATCAAGACACAGCCTTTACATGTAGATGAAAAAAAAAAGACAATTTTTTTTGTCCCCATTGTCTCATTTACTATATGTTCTCCTTACTAAAATGGAATAAGATAGTCTTGCCAACTATTTATGAAAAATTTCAAAAGCAGGTCTAGAAAACACTAGGGTCTGAAATCCTTACACAAAGAGCTATAGAAACAGGAGCAGTATCTGCAATTTTGGAGATAGATCAACTCCAGCAGAGCAGGAACTTTGCCTCAAATCCTCAAGAAATCCATCAGAGAACAAATTAAACATCTTTCTAGACACATGACAACACAGCAGAAAGTTGTGCTTATGTTCAACATACAAAATAATTGTCTTGTGGAAACTCAGCATATCTCCCAAATAAAGTGTGCGGGAGTGAAACATTACTGTGATTCTCCACAGTATAGACCCACAAATGCATATATATCACGATACTTCATATAGTATGATGAACGACATCTGTATGCATATAAATAAACATCCATGCAAATTCAAAGCTTACTAACTGCTTGGAAATAACTGTCTTTATTCTCATATGTTAATGGAGAAGTAAGATGTATGGTATTCAGTACAAGAACTCTTTAGCTAGTATTAAATGTATCAAATACTTCAAGTTGAAATTTAATCCAAGTCAATGAAAGAGAAGAAAATCTTACGTTAGCTTTTGTTTTCATTATTAAATTACCACCTTTTAAACCAAATTCTTTGGAAATGAAACAAAATGCAGAAAAGCATGTCTGAACTGAAAAATCAGTTTTAACTGTAGAGTTCTTGCAAAAATTGTACACATGCATTTATAAAAATTTTGGGCAACTTCCACACTCAGTAACATTTTTTATTTTGTAAGAAGAAAATAGAGATTTTCCCATAAAGTAAGAGAGGGGCAAATTAAATAAAAGCCTTCTGTATAAGTGAATATTCACATCAAGCTCACTCACCTTCTGCAGACTAATATAAATTAAAAGCATCACTACCCAAGTGGTAAACCCTTCACAACAGTAAAACAGGTGTGGTCCATAGAAATGTACCTTTCGAAATTCAAATAAAATCAAAAGTATTAAGCCAACAAATTACTCTGGAAACTGCACTTCCAGACAAAAAGGTTCATCATCCCTCCTCAAGCAAATATGGAAGCAAGAAATTTAATCTTTTATCATTAAGAGATTTTAGCATTTTTTCTCCAGTCAGGAGAGCATGCTAGTCCTGTGAAAAATAAAAATCTTTAGAATCTTGTTCTAAAAATCTTAGTTTCCTACAATTAATTAATATTAACATTTACTGCTATGTCATTTTCACTTATTCTCTGTATCTATTTCAGACCTTATGTCCAGGCTGTTTTCAACAAGAGTACCTCTCACATAAAAACATGTTGCTTTTCATATATTTACTGCATGAGACTCCATCAATTCTAGCTACACTGGGAAGTCCTTCTAACTCAAGTAGCAAAGGACAAAAGACAATTTCTTTTCTGTTTTGTTTTATTTAAAATTAGTAAGAATCACAATAGAGTTTTCATAAATAAGGTAGTGAGTAGTTAAATAAACTAGCTATTTTTAAACTAAATGCCACACTATTCTTAGAAAAAACTACTCTCACCCCTACCATCCCCCTCACCTCCCTCCCCCAGGACTAAAGAATATTCTAGGTTCTGACTGTCTTTTTGCAAATTAATACCTGACCAAAGACAAAACAAAAATAATTATATTTTAGTCTACTGGCGGTTAGCTATTCTATTACCTGAAAGAGAAAAGGTATACAAGACTATAAAATCTGTATTTCCTAAGCTAAGAATTTACTTTTAAAATAGGTAGTATGCTATTACTCCAGAAACTGCCACCACACGGGCCCATTTCCTAATTAATCCTTTGCTGGTATAATGTTAAAATGTCCTTGGCTTCAACTTAGATACAATTATTCCAATTGATTATCTACCTGGAAAGATACCAAGGAATCTCAACTACCAGTAATCTACAAATATGTACATTTTGCTCATATTTTTTTTCATTTATTTTAACTTTCATATTATTATAGTTTTAAGAACAGTCTTATTATGGATAGAATTGGAAAAATTTTGCATCTCTTACATTGCTATAACTTAGTATACCTGGAGTGCAGGTAGAGTGATAAGAAGCTCTTCAACATGCCTTTACTGAGAACCTACTTATCTAATGTTACTTATGTTGATTTTGTGTATTATGTTACTATTTATTTCAACTGCTCCTTTGTTTTACAAACATGCATAGAAAAATACAAGTCTTCAAAAGTCAGCGTTGTAATGAAGTTGTTGATTGGTGTACAGAATCACAAATATCTACTGAAAAATATCCCTGAATCAACTGAACAAGTCAGTCTGTAGTAAACCTCACTTTTTGCATTTGTACATTATTTCTCAAGAAGCCACAGGACAGCTGGGAGAAACAACACGTGTAGACAAGGTAGCCCTAGTGATTTACCAAAAAAAAAAAAAAAAAAAAGAAAAAGGCACTGCTTTCCCATTAATAGTCAAACTAATTGACCAAAATCCAATAGTTCCCTCCTTTCCCTAAGTACAAGTGAACATAGTTGTATTTTCCAACTAAATTGTCACATATTTGGGCCAGCCACTAAGTTGTCAGTTCTACATGATTTGTTTGGATACTGTACTCCACAACAGCTGTCAGAAATAATAAATTACAACAGCTGTTGTTGTAGTTACAAAGACCTGGAATTTTAATTGCAATGAATATTAATTGCGGGGGGGAAAAGGGTGGTGGTGCTTTTATTCTTTTTAATCAAATCAAAGAAATAAATAGTTAAGGAATGACAGATGCATCAAACAAATTTAATGTATGTTTGTCAAGTAAAACTGGTCTTTGTTTCTACTTCATAACATTATAGCAACAGTCTTCGCATCCGAGTGGGACCATTAGTTGCTTAAGAAAAGAGGCTTTTAGAAGAATGGTAAGGAAGTACCATAAATAATCCTTTCCAAATACTGGCTGTGATCAAGAGAGTATTTTACAGTGTTTTAAGAATTAATCAAAAAGAGGCTCATTCAGAGACACATAGTAAACACCAGATGAAAACAACAAAACTGTTTGTTTATCCTGGCCAAGATCTAGGCACAAATGAACAATAAGCTTACTTTCAGCATCAGCATAGAGTAGCAAGCACAGGAGCACCACCACTGGCCTGACTACGTGCATCATCCAACAGCTTGGCACCAGCATGCTTTGGCAGCCTCGTTCTCACTGGCTCAGAAGCCACTGCGAGTCTGTCCAGTCTGAAATTTCAGATGAAATATTTTCAGAGCCTGTGGAACAGATAAAAGAAAGAGAGAAATATGGTTAGCAGGTATAGGGCAGAAATTGTCCAATTTTTCTCAACATTTGCAAATTGGAACAAAGCAAATGTTTTAGTAGACAAAAGGGTAAGAATGAAAGAAAAGGAACTTGGTTCATGCTATTGGTGTGTATGAAAAGACAGAATGTACAGTATATGTTCGTATGTCCAATGTATTTTGCAGTGTACTTTTTCAAGGGTTCAAGGATTTGTCGCTCCCTGAATTGTCTTCTACTCCACAACACTTTTTGAATCATATGAATCGTCATTTTTAATGAAGTATGTAATACAGCACTGGAATACTCATTTTACAAGAAGGGATTCAAAGTGGATTCAGTAAATGGATAAAAGTCCATTTGCAAACAGCATACTGAGAGTTAATGCTTTGGAATCTGGTAGGAATAACACAATTAAATCTACTTCACGAGGCATTCTAACAGACAGACACCAAGTGCTATCATATTAAACAATTCCTGGGGGTCAAAATTCCTGTTGTAATTTCCTCTACATGTGTGAATTATGCTAAGCATTGAAATAAAAATAAAAATAAAAAATCTAGCATTAAATAAACAGATCAGATTCGAGTTTGTACAACCTTATTTACTGTGATCCACAACTGGATATAATATGGTGAAAGAGCTATAACTCAAGTACCTGCCTTTAAAAAGCAGTGCTCTGCTCATTATAAGCTCATTGCATCTAAGCAATGATAGAAATTTAAAAACATAAAAATAATAGTGATATCTCCAAATAGCCTGATTATGTTGTCAGGCTACTTGGAGATTATTATGCCATCCAGAGGGACCTGGATAGGCTTGAGAAGAGGGTCCATTGTCAGCCTTGTGAAGTTCAGCAAAGTCAAGTGCAAGTTCCTGCACCTGGGTAGGGCCAATCCCAAGCACAGATGCAGGTCAGACAGAGCACGGCTTGAGCGCAACCCTGGGAAGAATTTCAGGGTGTCAGCTGATGAAAGACTGTCATGGTTTTATGATTATTGGTTATCGGTATTCTACATCATAACATCATGTTGTGCACTGAGACTTTAACTGTTAATGCTCAAGTTCTGGATACTTGTCTGGAAGAGAAGAAGAACTACATTCCCCAGGTGGCTTTGCAGTCAGAGAGGAGATATAACCCCAAGGCAAGGTCACCTGATGTGCTCTTCATAGTCTGTTCTTCTTCATCTCCCTGCTGCTCAACCTGACTGCACATCTCACCTCAGTGTTATGGAGAGGTCTTTCCACCTTTCAGACATTCTCTCTCTCTCTCATTATATTTGATTTATTAGCTTCAATTCTAATTAAATTATATTATAGTGTGCTACATTGCATTCCGATACTATATTTAGTAAATTAGTTTGTTTCTCCTCAGATTGTTGCCACTGTTTTAAATTATTTTTGGGTCCCCTGTTTCCCTTTTCCAGAAGAGTGGATTTTGCAAAATCCCTCCGCCCCACTAGTCATGGAACTGAACCGAACCAGCCCGTAAACTGTTGACAAAGATCTAACATGAACTGGCAGTGTGTGCTTGCAGCCCAGAAGCCAACTGTATTTTGGGTTATATCAAGAGAAACTTGGCCAACAGGTAAAGGGAGATGATTCTCTAATTCCCTCTACTCTGCTTTCATGACAAGCGAGGTGGAGTAGGGGCCCCCAACACAAGAAGGACCTAAGACTGTTGGAACAGGTCCAGAGGAGAGCCACAAAGTTGACAAGAGGGCTGGAGCATCTCCCTTATGAGGACAGGCTGAGAAGGTTTGGGGAGGTTCAGCCTGGAGGAGAAAGCTCCAGGGCAACCTTACTGCGGCCTTCCAAGGGGATCTACAGGAAAACTGGGAAGGGATCTTTTAGAAGGGCACGTAGCAATAGGATGAAGGGAAATGGTTTTCAATTGGAAGAGGGTGGATATATACTAAATATCAGGAAGAAATTCTTTCCTTTCAGAGTGGTGAGAACAGGTTGCCCTGAGAGTTTGTGGATGTCCCCTCCCTGGAAGTATTTAAATGCAGACTAGATGGGGCTTTGAGCAGCGTGGTCTACAGGAAGGTGTCCCTGCCTACAGCAGGGAGATTGCAACTAGATAATCTCAAATGTCTCTTCCAAGCAGGGAGATTGGAACAAGATATTCTCAAAGGTCTCTTCCAACCATTTTATGATTCTATGATTGTCACTGAAATACTTTTCCAAGGGCCTACAACACATAAACTTTGGCAAGTATGAAGTCTAGCTTAAGCACAATAAAGACAGCAGATACTATCTTTTTCATTACCACACAAGTAGTTTCTAAGCATCGAAGATAAAAACCAAAAGGGAGGAGAAAAATTATACTAATTGCCATTCCACTAGATAGATCTTACAAATCTGTGGGTGGTATAAAGAGCCCATTTTAAAGTACAGCACAATGTTCAAAGAATCTGCTCAAGAAGGAAGAAAAGATAGGAGCAGCTGTTAGAAAACTAGTGCTGTTATGAATCTCTTTTGTTAAATTCTCTCTTCAATCAGCTTCTGCTATCAAAAAATACAAATCTAAGAAATCTTCACAGAGAAAGTGTTGAAGACACCAGCTCCCCCCTTTCATTGCTACCATTCTCATGCCAGCATTTCAAATGACAGCAAAGTCCATGAGACATCAGTCCTGTCGGACTCAATTTGTGTCTGTGCAAGCGTATCAGAGCCAACTGCTACATAATGTTTTCAGTGCTATGACAAAGATGGAGATGTATGAAATGCAATTCCAAGGAAGAGATAATTTTGATTTTGCTTCTGCTAGCATGCAAGGGTTGCAAGGGCTAAACTAACTCCAAAGGAAGCTGACATGTAGACAAAATTTTGTATTTTAATAGTCATGCAAAGATTCTAGCTGACATGCATGAAGTTGAAGAGCAGAAACATGACAGATACTAAGATTTGTGTCAGAATCATAAACTGCTCCCTTTGGCAGGGGAGGAGGTGGAGAGGAAACAACACTGATAATTAATGGGGGGAGTAGAGGAGGGAAAAATAAGGAGTCCATGAAAGTGCTTGTTTTACACAGCTGTTTTTGAACAGGGCACTAGAGATTATTTTCTCATATTCCAGACACTTCCACTGACGTAGTAAATATGGTACCTAGTAGAAAAATAGTTATCCACTCAAAAAAAAAAAAAAAAAAAAAAAAAAAAAAAAAAAAAAAA
>NW_024884833.1:1656343-1677552 GCF_019232065.1 Centrocercus urophasianus
AAAAAAAAAAAAAAAAAAAAAAAAAAAAAAAAAAAAAAAAAAAAAAAGGAATTTTACATATTTCATGACTGTGATTTGTGAATATGAACATTTTTCCTCCATAACCTCTTAGGAAATTAAGGGATGGATCACAGAATCTGTCAAAGAAAAGGTTGAGAAGAAAAATGAGCCTTTTTTCTTATCTTGTCAATTAAAAAAATCACAGGCCATTCATTCACTGTAAATGCACATAGAAATACTGTATTCACTGTATCTACCTTCAAGTTGATATTTGTTATCACTTGGATTGTGCATTCCAAAACCCTCAATACTTCCTTCTTTGTTGCTCCTGGGTGTCACAGCATTAGCTAACCTGATTAAAACACTGTTTCCAGAAGACCCTGCCTGTTGTTTTCTGCCTCCTGACTTCTGATATTTTAGGTCAAATAAGCAGAAGAGGAAGAAAGATAGTAGATTTGATCCCCTTTCTTTCAAATGAGTTGAAAATATTTCATTTGTAGAGTCAGATGATGGCTTGAAATCAATAGACAGAAGCCAGAAAAGAGACCAGCAGTTTGAACTAGATGATCTTAGAAGCCTTTTCCAATCTTAATGATTCTTTGATTCTATCAAGCTTGGCCGTACAACTGCGTCAGATTTGCATTAAAAAATATATATATATCTTTTCAGCCAGGGGCACCACTACAGACAATTGTGCCAAATATAATGCTGGTAGCCAGCTTATATCCATGTCAATACTGATTTGTGAAAACTGAAACAATTCCTTACAAGGTCTAAATACATGCTATCTTCGTAATTCCAAAGTTAAAAGTTCATCTAAATGTATTCTTAAAATAGATAGTCTCTTCTCTTTTGCATTTCCTCCTGTCAGTGTCTTGTTACATCAAGAGTAGAGTACCAGAGACCTTTACAACACAGCAGTTGTGGAATGGGTTTATACAATTTTCTTCCTCAAAATGCTGTTTTTTGTCTTTCAGGATGTACTCACATTATGGCATTTTCTTAGCAGCCTTTCTTACAACATCCATATTACATAACTGCAAAAAGATGAGGATTCTTCCTAAAATAAAATGTATCACACTAGCTGTGAAGAGATCAACAGTTATTACAAAAATAACAAAAGATGATTTTCTTTAGGATAATTCCTGCAGAAATTGTATAAATTATTGCAGTATTAAGTCATTAAAAGACTCTTACTTTGAATGTGAAAAGCTTTGAAGGAGTTACAACTGAATTATTACTTTTTCCCCATAGCTGATGTTCTGCCGGTTCTTTCCTCAGACAAACTTTTAATATGAGTGAAACAAAAGGGCGAAATTAAGTTTTATATATATATATATATATATATATCACTAGCAGTTATGTAAATATCAGATTAGACATTCCCTTATAAAGTGAAGAGACATAGGAGAATTTTACTGGGAACAAGGCAGATGACAGTACCAGGGCAGTAGCATACACACCCGCTCCACTTAGAAAGATCAGCTGCATGAACAAAACGTCTGAACAATGATTTACCACTGTGCACTTTGATTGTTTCTCCATTAAGAGTAATCTTTCAGTACTTCGGAAGAGTGGCCACTGCTCCAAGAAGGTCAAAGTTACAAAAAATATTTACCTGGAGGCAAATTTTAAAACAACAACCACAAAAAACAAACAAAAAACAAAAAAAAAAAAAAAAAAACACTTTTTTTTTTTTTTTTAAATGTATTTTCATTTGCCCAGCTTTGCATACCTAATTTGTACCTGTGTATGCTTGATAACACTGTCTCTTGGAAGAGACTTGAACACAAACATAAAAGAAGTCATACCACATTGAGAGGAATGAAAATAAAGTTTATGCATGAAAGCATTACAAAATTTTTGAATACAGGAATGTTTAGATATGAATGCTTGTTTGTGCTATTCAGAACAAGATTTGTAGTTCATCTTTAAATTTTAAAATTGTTTAGGAGAAATTCCAAGATTACTTCTTATATGAGATTATTTAAAGATTTTAATTCAAGGCCCTTTTTTAGGTAAAAAGGACGCATGGGAGAAGAACCAAATAGTGTGGGTTTTGTTTTTTTTTGTTTTGTTTTGTTTTGTTTGTTTGTTTGTTGCTCGTCTGTTTTAGTACTGATCTTGTAAGTATTGGCACGCAAAGATTGAAACAGAAGAATGTACTGATATTTTGTTTCTACTCTTCATTCACCACACCCACAATCCAAATTTATGTCAATTCCCTAGCTACAGATTTCTAATACCATACATATGCAAGTGAGGAAATACAAATGAGAAATTTGAAACATCACTAAAATCAAGTGAAGGCACATGTGCCAATACTTCAAATCTTTGCATATCAACTAAGATCTCTCCTCATAAAAGAAAATAAACAGATTTCATAGACAAGTCTTGGCTGAAAAAAGCCTGACTGACAGCTGAATCATCACTGGAAAGAATAGGCAAAAAAAAAAAGCATGAAATTAACATTCATAAGCTGTTTAACCCAGATGAATTCAGAAATACCTCTGGGTAAAATCACATCTTTTAAATGAAATAAAATGTATTTTCCACAGTTCTACATTTAGTCTGCTCTATTGATTTAATATGATAAAGTTTTCATAGTTTATATGCTATAGAAATTCTATGCTTCAATTTGTTTTGGCTTGTTGTTATTGTCGTTTTTATTAAAAAAGCCAAAACACAAGCACGTGATCAAGGAAGATTAAAAGACAGCTCTCCTAGGTATTTCAAACCTTAGCCTTATCAGTCTCTGCATAATAGTATACCTTAGTGCTCATCTATCATTTCTTTATTTCTTTATTACAGTTATGCCATCATGACTCACTTACAATGGCAGCTTTCTGATCTCAAGCAAGCCTTTGAACTACACCAGTATAAAAACATCACTAAGTTACAGTGACAGAAGGAATTTTACTTACAATAAACAATTTTAAAATTGTATGTTTTAAATTATCATCAATTACAAAACACCTGCTCGTAAGTTCTCATTTATGTGAATACCTAAAAACCTCTGACATCGTAGTCACTTTTGCAGATTGTAAGAACTTCCCTTATCCATGGTGCACAAAAAATTAACAACATCCTGCATTCTATTAGGCTGTTTACAGAAGACTAAAATAATCTCTAATGTATTTTTGGTAAGCAAACTGATTT
Source organism: Centrocercus urophasianus (assembly GCF_019232065.1). Taxonomy (NCBI): domain Eukaryota; kingdom Metazoa; phylum Chordata; class Aves; order Galliformes; family Phasianidae; genus Centrocercus; species Centrocercus urophasianus. Next base: position 1,659,503 of record NW_024884833.1, read on the forward strand.
ATTATGCTGCAGAGCTTTATATGATTGCAGACCTTGACTGGCTGAGGTCAATGGAAATTTTGGCACGTGGGTTAGGATTGTTTCTTGTGACTTTAAGAAATCAATATACACACCAACAGAAGGGATGTTTGCCTGAAAAGCAGAGTCTGCTAATACTTCCAAGACTTGACTCCAGTCATTTAATAATCCTGTAAACTACTTACCTATGGTTGCCCTGAAATAGTTCAGTTATAACTTTCCCATATTTGAAATTTAATACAGCCCTTCTCAAACAACAGATTTAGAAATAGAATGAAATCAAAAATTTTTTAGAATATTTATTTTTCTTCATTTGGAAGAGACAAAAACTTTCCTAGTATATAGCAGAACTAACTCTTACTAACAGATTAATTTGAATTATTTACCTCCAAAGTCTATTTAAAGAACAAAAGCAATTATTATTTCTATGTAAAAACTCATGCAGACTGATTTTTGCCTTTATCTTCTGTTTCAAAAGAAGAAAAACAGAAAAACCAAAGCAGTAGGCTAGTTTTCACAGCAAGTCAGCCTTCCTCTTCTTTCTCCCTCACAATAAACTATCCTTCATGGAAAAGAAACCTAACAAGCAAAAACAAACATACAGAAACCCACAAATCTGTCAATGTCTACTGCATTATTCAAACAATACTATTTCTGTGTGATATGCATTGTTGCTTCAGGATATGCAAGTGAGCCACATAACAAAATTTTCTTAAAATCCTGGGCTATACACTGCATACTTATCAGACACTCCCAAGAGAGGAGCCACCTTTGTCTTAGGTGAATTTGGCCCCTTTTGTGTCCTTACAGTATTGATACTGTGAAATAATGAGGTTGGGCCTTGTCTTTAGGATCTCATGTAGTTGAACCATGCTGAGTACGGCAAATATTAAAATAAAGCTAGAAATACATTCACAAGTCAGAAGATAATAGGTCAAAATCTGACTTCAACATTGCAAGGAATCTTTTCTCTATTATATTACTCTGCAATTTCTTCTTTTATGGCTTTTCTTTTTCCTTTTCACTTCATAGTTTTGTTTCAGTACTATCCAATATACTTCTTGCCTAATCAGATTGAAGCGTGACTGACTGAGACAGTGAATTTGCAGTATACACAGGACAGTAATCCAGCTGCAGCTAGTTTAGCCTGACTGCACTTTATTATAACATTGCTGATGGCAATACAATCGTATTAGAGGAAGAGATGAAGGGCTGAAATGGCTATTTTTCAAAAGTAGTTGGCATTATAAAATGATTCAATAATAAATTACAAAAGCTTCCTGAAGCAATAAAAGCACTATGTATTTCCAATACTAAGATATGACATAATGGCACATAGTTGTCCACAGTTTCTCTTTTGGAGAAATTAAGATGAGAACTACAAACTTTTATATGCAATATTTTTTATTTTACTAGAAGGAAAATGAAAAAGTAGTGTTATGCACACTAAAAAAGAGCTAAAAATAAAAAACAAACAAATTTTATTCTTAGAAGCTTCTCTACTAAGGAAAGTACCAGTTGCTACACTTTCAGATACTCAAACATATTTCCTAACATAGACAGGCCAATTTTGATATAGAATAAAATCCTTTATTAAGATCTTCTGCAGAAGAAGTATGGTTCAAAATGTTGTTTTCTTACAGTATACATTGAATACTAATGCTTATTTGTAAGTGCTAGAAATGAGTAACTTAGAATGGCCACTTCCAGCTCTTCACAGAATTGATACCTCATCCCCTTTAGACAGAAATTAAGGGTTACATCCTCAAAGACCTATTACATTTAATTTGGTAAAAGCAACTGAAAACAACAATAGATTATCTCCATAATAAAATCCATCATTAACAATCGAACAATCCAATTTTCTGACATTTACAGTGTATTCATATCTGAGGATGTGTTGATTTATTCTGTTATGAGAATACATGACTACAAAACTCCCAAGAAAAATATTTTGCTTTTAGCAGCAGAAAAGCTTTGCTAAACAAGTAGTACACTCAATCTTTAATGATTAACTTCAAAGAAGTTAGTTGTTATATGATCCTATTGTCACATTAGCAATGCATTAATTTAATAAATTGCAAAACAATACCCCCAATGCACACATTTAACATTTCCTCCAGAAGGGAAGGGAAGGGAAGGGAAATATAGGGGCAAATACAGAAATGAGGAACAGTAATAGGTATGAAGAAAGCCAGGACTACCTTGTCAATACACTGAAAAAGATTAAATTCGGTGATATGGATAAGCGTAAAAGAGACAAAACATATGAAATTAAAGTAGATTTATGGGTATATTACACATCTGGAAGCCACACAGTACATAAGAAGGAATTAAGCTACTCAGAGCAATTGTTATTAAGGTAGTGGAAGCTACAAACACCAGCAATTATATTACTCTTTCAGAACTTGTGTGTAGTTGGGAAAGTTCACCAGAATAATTGAGGTGACAAATTAAAAGCAGACATATTCAAAATCTCTGTTTCTAACTATATTGTAAAGAATGCTTTACTGGAGCAAGTTATTAATGTTCTTATAATAGATACCAAATATTTTTATAATAGGAAACAAAAAAGAAAGTTGGGCATTTTAGAGATGATGGCAAATAGATTCACAATTTTTTTTTTATAAATGTTGGTAGTATCCAAAAATAAAATCTTACATAATGTCAATAATGAATTTTCTGAAGATTCTTCTATAAGGCCCACCTACGCTACCTTTCATTTACATACAGCTTGTTTCTCTCAGCCCTAGATAAAGAAAAAATCCTCTGCCTCTCTCTTCCCTCCAGAAACATCTCAAAAAACAGCTAAGGAAGAAACAACTTGCAATACAGGAAATAACAACAACAACAAAAAGTTGAAACGCTACATTGACATCCATTTTAGTCTTTACGCTCTTGGTACTACAAAACCACCTTACTTCGCAAGAGAGTTCTGTATTATTGTAACATGTTCTTAAATAATTTTCTATCTTCTGTATCTGTCACTAAGTCTAAGCTAAATATAGAAAATAGGATATAACTATGTATAGCGCTAATTAGTACAATAGTAGTAATTTCTTATTTTTTGAGGTTAAGATTTTCTCTAAGCTTTGGAGTAGTGAATCTTCTGCACCCAGGGTGTCCATACACATTGTTTTGCCTAGGCAACATGTTACTCAAATGTCTTAGCTGTGTGAATATTTTAATAAAAGCAAAGGCCTCTGACATTTGTGCTTCACCCTCCTACATCTCTGTTAGATTACTGGAACAGAATATAATTAATTATGTAAATCCTGATACATTCTCCACTGTTTTGCAACCTCTTCAGAAAGCATTTCAGCAAGTACTTTTGAAGTCTAAGTCTTGTGGAGAAGAGAAGGCTGCGTGGTGACCTCATTGCAGCCTATCAATACCTGAAGGGAACCTACACCCACGAGGGGAGTAAACTCTTCAAAAGGGCTGACAACAGCAGGACTAGGGGAAATGGATCGAAGTTGAAGGAGGGAAGATTTAGGTTGGATGTTAGGGGGAAGTTCTATACAAGGAGAGTGGTTAGGCCCTGGAACGGGCTGCCCAGGGAGGTTGTGGATGCCCCGTCCTTGGATGTGTTTAAGGCCAGGTTGGACAGAGTCCTGGGCAACCTGATCTGAATGTGTGTGTTTGGTGGCCCTGCTAGGCAGGGGGGTTGGAACTACATGATCCTTGAGGTCCCTTCCAACCCGGGTGATTCTGTGATTCTGTGATTCTGTGATTCTGTGATTCTTGTAATAGCTTCCCAAGCACTCAACATTTTGCGTTGCATTGCAGAAAAAACTGTGACTGTACTCTGTTACAGACATGTTGAGCTAAGTGAAAAGGTAATAATTTCAAACATAATTGTCAATTGCTTACTAACATTCTTCCTCAGGTTTTTCTGCAATCTCTCCTCTGGCTAGCTTCAACGAAAATGGGAAAATAAACACTAACAGTTAGAAATAATAAATTTGAACTATATGCAGCTATGGAACTTCAGTATAAAACCAACTATGCAATATAATAAGAACTACAGCAATGTAGTGCTGTCATACTGCAGCAGTGGTTTTCCTCTCCATACACTGGAATTGTTCCATTCTGGTCAAATAATTCCAATATATAATATTTTTTATACGCATAACATCTTTCTCATGAATTATTCATTTGACTTTTTTTTGAAATAGATATCATGTATTTCTTTTAATCTTACAGGCAAATCAGAAATAATATTACAAACAGATGAAATTGCAAAATAACAGAAGGAGTTGATGGTCTCTCTTTCAAATAAACATTCAAAAGGCAAGAAGAAAGAAACTGGAATAAAAATAGGACACCAAAGGGACTTTGTTATCTTAATTATGTTTTTCACCTTTTTTAAAAAATACACTGATAAAATACGCTGATAAAATATAAAAAATGGTGTCTCAGATTAGAACTCAGTCATCTAGGGTGTCAGAGAATCATAGAATCATAGAATGGCTTGGGTTGGAAGGGAATTCAAAGATCATCAAGTTCTAATGCCCCTGCCATAGGTAGGGTTGCTATCCACCAGATCCAACGGCCCAACAATCCATAAAGCCAGACCTTGAATGCTCACAGGGATGCAGCATCCACAGCTTCTTTGGGCAGTCTGTGCCAGCGCCTCTCATCCTTCTGAGTGAAGAACTTCTTCCTAGCACCTAACATAAACCTCCCTGCTTTCAGTTTGAATCCATTTCCCCCTTGACCTATCACTGTACCTGCATAAAAAAGTTGGCCCCCATTCTGCTTTCAAGTTCCTTTCCAACATCACATTGATCATTCTGTTCCCCAGCTCCCCAGAGCTTTCTCAGGAAGTTGGGAAGCTTCTCCCTGGAGCTCCCTAGAACCTCTTCCCCAAGCTAAACAATCCCAGCTTTCTCAACTTCTCATCATAAAAGAGGTGCTCCAGCCCTCCATTCATTATTGTGGCCCTAATCTGGATAGTCTCCAACAGCTCTGCTTCCTTCTTGTCATTTTTGTAATTTTTTGGTTTTTGGTATTTCACATCATAACATCATGTAGTGCACTGGAAGTTAAAGTATTAATGCTCCAATTCCGGGCACCTGTCCCTGTAAGTCATGGAAGTCATGGGATCTGGCCCTTCATGGTTGGGTGATCTCTTACTGCCTTGCAGTGGGCGTTGGAGGGTGCTTTCCTAGCCATACCAAGCTTTTCAGGTTTGACTCAATCTAAGAAACTCTCTCTCTCTCCTATTTTATTTGAATTATTAGTCTCAATTTCAATTAAATTGTATGACATTGTGTTATCTTGCATTCTGATATTATAGTTAGTAAAATAAGTTTTCCTCCATAGGTCGTTAATTTTATTTTTTTTTTTCTTTCCTTGAGCCCAGCTCCTAATCCCATTTTGTGGGGCTGTGAGGGTAAGGGGGAGGAAAGGGGAGGGAGGGAGTAGGGGCCTAATGCCCCCCTGTCACAGGTGTAGGTTGATCTAGTTAACTCTATGACAGTTTTTTTGGTGGAGAATGCAGGTTATAGCTGCTTTTTAGCTTTTAGAACAAATCTGTTTCCCTGCTCTTGGAGAGCTTTGCTATGGAAGTTTATCAGCAGTTCAGGTTTCTTTGCTGAAAAACTTGATCTTGAAAGCCCAGGTGGACTGCCAGTATTCTGGGATATTTGTGAAATTTGAGCACTGCTTAGTCTGGACAGTGCTCTTTTGTTGTTTTTGTTTTGTTTTTGTTTTTGTTTTTTTTTTGTTTTCTCCTCTTGTCAGCCTCCATTCATTAACCCCTTTTTAGTAGCTACCAGCAGTGAACCTGCTCTTTATCATGGGGGCACTGTGTAAGGGATTAAAAGCCATTATATTCCTCAGGACATTTTGGCCAATTATCAACACCATGATGTCTTGCTGTGGAATTGTGTTTATAAGTAATCAAATAAGGGCACTGATGGAGACACCTGCATGGTACTTAAATGCAATGTGGTATGATTTGAATTTTGACATTTACATCCAAGATGGAATAGCTAATTTTACAAACAACTACATCCCAAATGGAATAGCCAGCCTTACAAACAACACAATGTTCAGACCTGTTTCCAGACTTTCTTCTTAGTTAGTCACAATTTTTAGAATGCCAAAATTAATGCTCCTTTTTGTGGACATACTCCTGTGCATGTTATCAGTCTCCCTGAATGTATTCCTATTCATTCGTGTTATGTGGAAGGAGTCTTCTCCAAAACCAGATAATGCTGACTGGCAGGGAATATGAAGAGGTTCAGGAAAAAACTTAGAAGCATGGGAATGCACTATGTCACGAGATTTCACTCTTGAACACCTGTGGGATCCTGAGAAACTAAGCCAGTATTTGAGACAGGGACAGTAGCAGCTTACATAGATCTAAGGAGGTATGACTTATCTAGGTAAGCACAAGTTTACCATGCCATATATAATACTATTCTGGAGAGAGAAAGTTTCTGAGCTGAGGTTCAAGCCAAAGGGGAAAATCTCCAAGTCAAAACTGATCAATCACAGAAGACACCAGTAACAACGTCAGTTGCCCCTATGGAAGGCAAGAAATGGAAACGAGTGGCCTCATGTCTTGAATGGAAAAAAGAAGAAGCAGAGGAGGAGGTAGCGGAAGATCCAAGTGAGGGGCCCTCCTCAGAACCACCATCATTGGAGAAGGCAAAAGAAAAACTAAGAGACGTGAAGCAGAGTGAAGAAGAAGTCTCTATTACTACTCATCAACCTCTGAAGATGACTGAAATCCAAGGCTCAAGAAAGGAGTTTACATGATGCCTGAACAAAACTCTCATTTCCTGGTTGCTTCGCTGTTGGGACAGTGGGGTCAGTAGCTTATCTCTAGACAGTAATGAAGCTTGCCAACTAGGATCCACTGCCAGAGATCCAGCAATTGACAGAGGGATTAGTGTATGTTTGCATGGGACTGCCACTCTCTGGGAACGAGTGTTAGTAGCCATGGAGAAAAGGTATCACAAAGACAGCTTGAAGCCTGTGATGAAAAAGTGGGATGCAGTTGAAAAGGGTACCTAGTATTTGAGGGAAATAGCCATGGTGGAAATGCTGTGAGACCCTAATTTTGTTCCTTACCACCCACGCCAAGACCACAACGCTGACAGAGTGAGGACAACAGGTGATATATGATGGAAACTCACAACAGCACCAGAAAGATACGCCGATACAATAGCAGCAAATTTGACAAACACCAGGACCAACAGGGAAGACCTTAGTTTATGAATTATTTCTTATGGTCCAAAACTGTGAACAACATCTACCCCCAACTCACGCTTCCATTTCTGCTATCTCACATGTAACAGACCAACTGAATGAAATGCAAGAGCAAGTGTCTCTATTGATTAATCATGACAAACCTGTAGCAGTATCAGAAACACTTGATGAAGATCAGGATAATCAAGAGTCTAATGAAAGAGCTGATCAAACTAATGAGAATCCAAGTAATTAAAGATGATGAACCCTCCTTCTCACATGCACCATCAAAAATCTCAGCTATTAAAGGCAAATGCTTTCCGGCTCCAGTAAGGAACACTACATTGCAAATTGTCTTGTGGTGTTACTTACGTGACCATGGAGAAGACATGAGGTAGTGGCATGACCAAGCTGCTCCTGTACTACGAGCATGGGTGAGAGAATTATGAAACAGATCAGCCACCAGTGAAGTTGCTCCAGTTACCACAGGTAATGAATAGAGGGACTCTGCCCTCATTCAGGGTGGGAAAGGGATAATAGAGTTCACTGAACTGTGTGGATTTGATGACCTGGCACATCAGAACCACTGAAATATAAGGCACTGGTGGATACCGGTGCACAGTGCAATCTGATGCCCTTGAATCATGAAGGGATAGAATCAATCCATATTTCTGGAGTGACCGGGGGCTCTCAAGAATTGACTGTGTTGGAGGCCGAGATAAGCCTCACTGGTAAATACTGGCAAAAACATCCTATTGTGACTGACCTAGACGCTCCATGTATGCTAGGTATCAATTACCTCAGAAGGGGGCATTTCAAGGATCCTAAGGAGTATTGATGGGTCTTTGGACTAGCTGCTGTAGACACAGACAACATTAAGCAGCTGTCTGTTTTGCCTGGCCTGTCAGAAGATCCATCTATTGTGGGATTGCTACGAGTATAAGAGCAATAGGTACCGATTACCACAAAAACATTGCACAGGTGGCAGTACTGCATGAATAGGGATTCCTTGCTCCCCATTTGTAACTTGATTCATCAAATAGAGAGTCAGGGAGTGATCAGCAAAACTCACTTGCCTTTTAACAGCCCCATATGGACAGTGAGTAAAGCCAGTGAAGAATGGAGGCTGACGGTGGACTACCGTGGCCTGAATGAAGTCACACCCCCACTGAGTGCTGCTGTGCTGGACATGTTAGAAATCCCATATGAACTGGAATCAAAAGCAGCCAAATGGTATGCCACCACTGACATTGCTAACGTCTTTTTTTTCATTCCTTTGGCCAAAGAAAGAAGGCTACAGTTTGCTTTCACATGGAGGGGCATTCAGTATACTTTGAACCTTTTGCCACAGAGGTGGAAACACAGCCCAGCCATTTGGCATGGGTTGATTCAAACTGTACTGGAATAGGGTAGTGCTCCTGAGCACCTGCAGTGCTCAGGATATTGATGATATCGTTATATGGGGTGATACATCAGAAGAAGTCTTCATGAAAGAAGAGCAAATAATCCAGATTTGTCTGCAAACCGGTTTTGCTATTAAGTGAAGCAAAGTGAAAGGACCTGCCTAGGAGATTCAGTTCCTAGGTGTAAAGTGGCAAGAATGGTGTCATCACATTGTCCAGTGATAAAATCATTGCTATGTCTCCACCCATTAGCAAGAGAGATACACAGTCTTTTCTGGGTGCAATGGGCTTTTGGAGAATGCATGTTCCAAATTATAGCCTCATTGTAAGCCCCCTTTATCAGGTGACATGGAAGAAGAATGACTTTACATGGGCCCCTGAGTAGCAGCAGGGTTTTGAACAGATTAAACAGGAGATAGCCTGTGCTGTGGCCCTAGGGCCGTACAGCCAGGAAAGGATGTAAAGAACATCCTCTACACTGCTGCTGGAGTGAAAGGTCCCACTTGGAGCCTGTGGCAAAGAGCCTCAGAAGAGACCCAAGGCCAACCCCTGGGATTCTGGAGTTGAGCATACAGGGGGGTCAGAAGAGTGCCAACTGAGAAGGAGATCGTAGCCACGTATGAGGAGATTCAGACTGCTTCTGAAGTACTTTGTACTGAAACACAGCTCCTTCTAGCACCCTGACCAGTGCTGAACTGGATGTTTAAAGGAAAGGTTCCCTCTACCCATCATGTAACTGATGCCACTTGGAGTAAGTGGATTGCGCTGATTACACAATGAGTGCAGATGGGGAACCTCAGCAGTCTAGGAATCATAGAGATGATCGTGGACTGGCCCGAAGGGTAAAAAGTTTGGAACATCACCAAGAGAAGAGGTATCACTAACTAAAGACGCCCCACCATACAATGAACTAAAAGAAAATGAAAAGACATATGCCCTGTTCACAGATGGATCATGTAATATTGTGGGGAAGCATCGCAGATGGAAAGCTGCTGTGTGGAGCCCCACAAAACAAGTTGCTGAGGCCACTGAAGGGAGAGGAGAATCAAGCCAATTTGCAGAGGTAAAGACTGTTCAACTGGCCTTAGATGTTGTTGAATGGGAGAGGTGGCCAATGCTTTATCTTTATACTGATGGATGGTAGCAAATGCCTTATGGAGGTGGTTACAGCAGTGCGAGCAAAATAACTGGCAGTGGAGGGGTAAACCTATTTAGGCTGCTGAACTTTGGAAAGACATTGCTGCCCGAATAAAGGATATGGTTGTAAAGGTGCACCATGTAGATGCTCATGTGCCCAAGAGTCGGGCTACTGAAAAACAACAAAATAACCATCAAGTAGACCAAGCTGCCAGAATTGAGGTGGCTTAAATAGACCTGGACTGGCAGAACAAGGGTGAACTATTTCTAGTTCGGTGGGTTCATGAGACCTCGGGCCATCAAGGAAGAGATGCAACATACAAATGGGCTAGAAACCGAGGGGTGGACTTAGCTTTAGACACTACTTGACAGGTTATTCATGACTGTGAAACATGTGTCATCATCAAACAAGCCAAGAGGATGAAACTTCTCTGATGGGAAGAGCTATGCAAAAAGTATAAATATGGGGAGGCATGGCAGGTTGATTATATCACCTTGCCACGATCTCGTGGTGGTGTTATGTGCTTACCACGGTGGAGGCAACCACTGGGTGGCTTGAAACATATGCAGTACCCCATGCTGCCACCTGAAACACCATATTGAGAATGGTTGAGAAACAAGTCCTGTGATGACCTGGCACTTCAGAAAGAATTGAATCAGACAGTGGGATGCATTTCAGAAATTCTCTTGTAAATACTTGGGCCAAAGATCATGGCATTGCGTGGATTTATCATATTCCCTACCATGCGCCAGCCTCTGGTAAAATTGAACAATACAGTGGGTTGTTAAAAACTATGCTGAAAGCAGTGGGTGGCAGAATATTTAAGTACTGGGAGAGGCATTTGCCAGAAGCCACCTGGTTGGTCAACACCAGAGGATCTATCAATCGTGATGGTCCTACCCACTCCAGCTCCCTACATACTGTAGAGGGAGATAAAGTCCCTGTTGTACATGTGAAGAGCATGTTGGGAAAAGCAGTTTGGGTCCTTCCAGCTCCTGGAAAGGGCAAACCTCTCCGTGGTACTGTTTTTGCGCACAGATCTGGGACCACTTGGTGAGAGATGCAGAAAAGCCTGCACAGGCTTAGATTGATCTTGTTAAGTCCATGACACTTCCTGTACTGGGAGCCCCAGGCTCAGGCGTACTTCCTGTACTGGACACAGTACTCCCTCACAAAGGCAGACCATTGGGGGACAATCACCTCCCTCTCCCCACTGGCCACTCCTCTTTTGATGCAGCCCGATACCACTGGCCTTCTGGGCTGTAACAGCATTCTGCTGGCTCATGTACAGCCTCCCGTCCACTGAGACCTCAAAGTCCTTCTCGGCAGGGTTGCTCTCAGGAGTTCATCTTTTTTTATCTGATTATTAGAAAAAAAATTATTTTAAAAAATTGAACTACAAGACAAAACAATGCAGATACTGATCAGCAAAGTACCTTTGCCATGACACCTGCACAGCAAGGAGGTTTAAGAACATATATACACACACAACCTCAAAAAAGACACACATGTAAACTTAAAGTTGTATCAAAAGTTAGAAGACATGTCCCATCTGCCTTTCAGGCACTTGCCTCGTACCCCTCAGGAAAGCCTCTCAAATTTTCTGCTTCTCCCTTCTATGTATAGTGAGAAAGCAATTGCCTGCAATAACACAGCTCTCACATTCAATCTAGTGAAAGAGTCTAGCTTTCCCCTGGACACTTCTTTCAAGCGAACTAATTAGGTATATAAGAAAGTTTATCCCTATGTCTATTTATTCCTTTGTTTTGTACAAAAATAAGTCAAAAATACTATACACTGTGGTCTAAAAAGCCTGAGTCTATTAAAAAAAAAAAAAAAAAAAAAAAAAAGAAAAAAAAACAGTGATTTTAAACTTTCAAACATTCTTATTAACAGAGATTTCAAGGACTCACTTTAATTCTTTTACTGGAAAATGTGATAAATCCCTTTTTATGACATGCGGATGACAGACACTGTACCCCTCTCTGAAATTCTCTGGCTTCCACATTACCACAATGACACATCCCAAGCACCAGCAGCCAGAAACGACTGTCCTTCCTCTGAAAAAGATGCCATTCATGCAAAACAAGTCCCTGAATTACAGACAAACCACTCCACAGCCTGAAGCAATGGCTGCTGGTTCAATGAGGTTGCATGCAACCAGCCTTGGTTTTGGTTGGTGGAAGACAGTGCTGCAACAGGCCAGTGGTGACTGTCACATCTTGTGCTATCAGTTACAGTCCACTCATGTTCACAAATAACTGCCATGAGAATCTTAGCTGGCTTTTTAAAGTAAATAGGCTTTCCAATTCCTTTCTGGTGTGACCGTAGAAAATTCAGACTTTGCATAGATTTAATATTGATGACCAGTTAGCAGTATCCCCAAACTGAAATTAGACTTGACTCGCATGCTACGCAGCTCATAATTTTTGTTTTGTGCAATTATTATTGAAATGGAAAAAAAAAGAAAAAGAAAAAGAAAAAAAAAAATCTTAGAAAAATTTTGAGAAGTTTAGAGAAGAAATGCTAAAGACTTCTCACCAAAATAATAAACTTTAATTTTTTTCTTCCAAAAACACCTTATTCAAAGATATGGAAAGACAGTAATCCCCCTTGGAACAATAGCTGAAAAGCATAACATTTTATTTTATTTTATTTAAAGCAGAACAATAAATAGTGATTGCAGAAAAATAAAGAGTAAATAAAAAGATATCAGAAAATGATAATGATTTTTAAACAAGATAGAATTCAGATACTGAAAGTTATATATTAATTCAGGTTAAGTGCAGGTTAAGGTTGTTCTTGATGCATCTGTGAGATTTATAAAGAATATCTCATCATATTGCTTATTTAGTATTTTGTATTTCTACATTTATTTAAATAAATCTTCTGACATTTCTCAAGCACATTCACATTACATTACAGGTTCTGCACAGTGAGAATCAATAGTAGTCGATTGGTTTGGCTTATTTAATCATCTGTAAATGTTTGTTTACTATTGAGTTAGTCTGTGTGTTTGGTACTTGTATTCCAGAATTGTAAACAAAATATAAATAAAACTTGGAGGGAGTTGGAAAAAAATGATTATTTAGAAATGAAGATAAATTTAAGAAAAAAAGAAATAGCAAAACAAGAAGTCCATATAAACTAGAGAGATAATTCCTGTTATTTTCTTTACTTTGAAATTAGCTTGTTTTAGCTTAGAATATGCCTAGATGCAGTTTATTTTGAAATCAATAAATTCTGCTTCTTCACACTGATGAGAAAGCATCTACTTTTTCACTGCATCCACAGCCTCGAAGACAAGCCTGGAGAGAACTTTTTCATGGAACACAACAGTGCACCTTGTGGGAGTTTCATCTTTCACAACAGAAATGCTTGTGCAACTAATCATAACCCAGAAAAATTTCTGCAGCGCTGCTATTATAACTCTTAAGTCTCTGGACATTTATGTCATCCCAGGAGTATTGTTCTGGATCGATTAGCATCTTTATAATGAAATGTTCAATTACAGCTTTGAAATGGGTAATTATAAAGGGAGTGTGTATTTTCCGGTTAGGGATTTTGTTTTGATTTATTTTTTTTTATTTTTATTTTCTTTAATTATCAGTGCATGAAAGGCAACGTTAGAATTTCTGACTGCACTGTTGCCTCTTTGGAAAGAAACTCACACTGTGCATAAGCTAAATTGAATTTCTAGTTATGAGCGGTATGGAAGTTTTATTTTCAACTGCCAAGGTGTGCAGCCATCTGTAACTGATTTTTAAGTATTTTGAAAAGCTTCGTTTGATGTATGCAGTTGTGAATGACTTAGGGATCCTGTTGTAAGTCAAGAGAACTCAAGAACTTTCCAACTGTGTCTCTTTGGAGTAAGAGAAGGAAAAAATATAAGGTAAGACACTATCACACATAACAGATTTCAGCATACCACTCGTAATATCTAGCAAATAACTAGTAAAAAGGACAAATGGTGAATTTGAGGGGCTTGCCTAAGTTTGGGCAAATGTTTCAAAGTCTTATGTCTGCTGTTCTATTCTTATCCAATATCATAAAAGATAATTTTTGCTTGCAAATACATTGTGAATGAAACAGCATTTATGAAATCACTCTAAAGGATATATCTTGTAATTCTAGAAGAGGCTTTCTCTGACATACTTATTCAACTGTTGAGATATGGGTTAGTTTGTCATGCTTCCCTACCTCTAATGCTAGAAGATACACCACTGACTGGATTTCCTGCGCATCTTTTTAAATTCAATTATTAATTTTAAAATGAGAGTAACAGCTACAACCAAATTGAGAAATTACAAAGATTTCTTCTAAAAAGTCTGTAACCCTTTGATATCCAGAACTAGAATTCCTCAACACAATCTCCTGTCATATAATAAATAGTTCCAGCACTGCTGCAAGGAAAAGGATAAAGAGGCTTGTACAAACTGGTACAAGCAGGACACAGACTAAAACAAAAAGGGAGGAAAAAAAGTGCTTTATGTATTATACAGAATATAAATTCCAGAAAGGTGATCCTTTGGAGGCTGACAGGGAGATGTAATGAGCTTCAGATGCATTGCATCTGTCCTCATTGATATATGCTACCATTAAACACAGACAAAGCCTAGTATATGGCTAAAAAAAAACATGTTGATATTAATTGTTCAGAATGAAATTCTTATCCATTAATAAGTAGAGAAAGAACACAGTGAATGTTGAACAGCATTGCAAACTCCTACTCACAACCCTGATTAAGCTTCTATGGTGTGTTCTAGGTACAAAACTCATCTCAAACTGCTTTCTTTTCTCCTGTGTGCTCAGTTGTATTTAATATGTTTATCTAATATCAGCTTAATGCTTGATTCTGCTTAGAGAAGATATTTTGTCCTTGAAAAAATTACACAGAGTACTATTTTGACATATCATTCTTTCGTAACAGCTTTTTTGTTCTGTCATGTGTACTCTCACTTGTACTCCTTGCATATTTTCACTGTACACATAAATTACAGTTTTTATTACCTCTATGCAAAGCAAACCAGTAGACTGAAGAATATTGAAAAACAATGATTTTGTTCAGTGACTGTACATTTTTGCAAAAAAAGGACCTTGATCCTCATATATCCTGTGAACCGTAGGCATAAGTAGGCTGCAAATGTGCCTTTATAATACCCTCCATTTTAAGCTTACATGCATTCAAGTGCCACTAGATTTATTCTGTTACTCTATCCCATATTTGAAATTTTACATCCCACAAGACATTTTTGAGGTATTAATGCAAATCACTACCTTTAAATTGTTTTAACTCATTTTTTCTCTTTTTTTTTTTTTTTCAATCTTTGCTATTTTTCTTTCTAGTGTATCTGTGACATCCATAATGTAAGAGCTTTAGATATACTAAATGAGTCATATCACAACTATTGCACCACTTTGTAAAACACCTACCACCAGAGAGGCGGTGGTTGCCCTGTTCGTGGAGACAAGTTTAGGCTGCTGGACCAGACTCTGAGCAATGTGATCTAGCTGTAGATGCTCCTGTTCGTTGCAGAGGAGTTTAACAGGATGACTTTTACAGGCCCCTTCCAAATCAAAGAAGTCTACTATTCTATGATCAGGCTACATTATGTATTGCAATCTTCATTTTCTCACATAAATTATTGGTTTATGGTATTATTATACACATTCTGCACTCTTCAAATATTATCTAAATTACTTCAGCGCTACTATCATAGTTTCAGTGCAATCACAAAATAATTAAAGACTCAAACATGCTGGAAGTAACCTCTGGAGATAACCAGGTCTATCGCCCCTGCTAAAGGATCCCTGCAGTAGGTTACAAAGGAAAGGGTCCAGACGGGTCTGGAATACTTTCAGAGAAGGAGACTTCACATCCTGTCTGGGCAGCCCATTTCAGTGATGTCACGCTCACAGTAAAGAAGTTATTCCTCATATTTGTACAGAGCTTCCTGTGCTCCAGTTTTCACCCGTTACTCAGGGTGAGTATTGCTACACAGCACTTAAAAGAGTCCAGTCCCATTCATTTGGATTCTACACTTTAGACATTTATAAACACTGATGAGATCCCCTGTTGGTCTTCTCTTTTCCAGGCTGAAGAATCCCAAGTCTCTCAACTTTTCCTCATGCAGGAGAAACTCCTAGCCCCTTATCATCTTCTGCCCTTCCTTGAGGAGCCCAGAGCTGGACATAGTATTCCAGATGTGGCCCCACCAGGGCAGAGAAGAGGGGGAGGATGACCTCCCTCAACCTGGTAACCATATACTTTTTCATGCACTCTTTTTCATTTACCTTCTTGATCATAAGAGCACACAGCTGGCTAAGGGCTAACCTGTTGTCTACCAGGATCTCCAAGTCGTTCACCTCAAAGCTTATTTTCAGGAGGTCATCTCCTGACCTGTACTGATGCATGGAGGTATTCCTCCCCAGGTACCAGAATCTAGACTTGTTTTTATTGAAGCTTGTCAGCTCAAAAACTCTCAACACTCTTCAGCCTGCCAAGGTTTTGTTTAATGGCAGTACAGCCTTCTAGTGTGTCAGTCACTCCTCCCAGCTTTGTATCATCAGCAAACTTGCTGAAGGAGGACTCTATCCCTGCATTCAGGTCGTTGATGAAGACACTGAACAAGACCAGGCCCAGGACTAACCTCTGGAGAACACAACTAGTTATAGTCTTTTATCTAGACTCTGTCACTAATCAAAACCCTCAGAGTTCCGCCAGTTACACATTCCTCAACTCACCGCAGGATCCATTAATCTATCTCTCATTTCCATCTCATTTGATCATTTTGCTCCTCTCTTACTTTTTTTATACACTTCTTCATCTAGATGATGTATAAAGCACATAGGTTCCTTAACGTTTGAAAAAGATACTCCTTTTTCCATTTCTTAATTTCCATTTTCATTTCTTAAGCAATTCTTAAGGATTTTTTTTTTTTTTAAATGGAAATACCTCTTCTATTTGCAACTAAAACAGGAAAAGTCTCCATGATATACAAATGATTTAAGGTTAAACAAATATTCTTTGCCTAAACCAGAAGATGAAAAGATTGATGTATTTTATCAGTGTAAGAAGCAGATATTATTATAATTCTGGGGGAAAAAAAAAAAAAAAAAAAAAAAAAAAAAAAAAAAAAAAAAAAAAAAGAGTGATAAGACTGCCATTTGAAATGCCTGGAATGACAATGAAAATAACTGCCATTTATTATGTATAGGTAGTTGATCTTTAAGAACAGAATTATCTTAAAAGCAGGAACTCCTTCATAGATCCAAATTGATGAAAACATGAAAGATAAAGCAAGAAAATATTTATAGAATTAAAAATGAAAACTCTCCTAAATTTCAAAAGACTTGTCAAATACAGACAACAGAAAGCAATGTTATTACCTTTAAAATCCAAATGCCTGATCATGGTCCATTTTATTAGTCATTTGGTTGAGCCATCATTCAACAATGCGTTTAAAAACTGTCTGGATGTGGTGCTCGGAGACATGATTTAGCGGAGGGTTGTTACAGTTAGGGTAGTACAGTTAGGTTGCAGTTGGACTTGATGATCTTGAAAGTCTTCTCCATCCTGAGCAATTCTATCATTCTATTCTATGATTAATGTGTTCTAAAGTAATAACGTTAACATTAATAAATATTAATTATACCGACATAGTATAGAAGATATTAAAATAGTAATAAAATCGTATTTTTTTCTCAGTAGATCTTAATGGCAGTGGGCAAGTAAGTTTTAATTAACATAATATTTTCCTGATTTTATTATTTGCTAAAGCCCTAGCAGTGCTGCAGGAATAATCTGAAGTAAATACTAACACCATGGAAAGAAACTGGGCTGCAAAATCTACCACAGCAAAATGTTTATTCTAAAAATCAGAAATGATAAGACCAAAATAAAGATGGTCTCTTAAGAGTTTCTTTTAATTTTGATTTGATTGCATTATTATTAACAGCTATAACAACATTCAAAATATTATATTTACCCAATGAGAACCAAGTTCATTCTGTGATAACAAGAAGGAAAATCTTGAAGTAATTTGTTCTGTCTGTGTTCTGAATATCCAAGCAAACAAGCAAGCACGACACCAGTTTGATGATCATATGATGTAACAAAAAAGAATGTAAATAATAGAATGTGAAGCACTGAGTATTATTATTCGTAAAACTCACTGACTATTAATTACATTTATTTGAAATCTTGATTTGTTGGTAATTCCCTCCCTCAGCCCTTGCAAAAAAGGGAAGGGAAGGGAAGGGAAGGGAAGGGAAGGGAAGGGAAGGGA